>NW_010433906.1:3459-19931 GCF_000710305.1 Buceros rhinoceros silvestris | reverse complement strand
GTCAAGTTGGGCGCTTCCTTTGCATCTCTGCGCTTAGCTTCTGCCTGACCGGAGTTCACCCTGTCGCGCTTGGACCCTCACGTGGTCAAGTCGCCTTCTTCAGAAGCTGTACTTGTGCTTTCACCTTCTAGGGAAAACTCACTTATCTACTTATCGATGTCACTTACCATTTCCTTATCTAGGAAAACAATAACTTCATATTCAAACTCTTTCTGTCACAGCTGGCAAAACAAGTGGCAGATGCAAGTTTTTATTTCTTTTCCTTGGTTTTCTTATACGCCATGTTTTTTAGAGTGCAGGGGTCTGAGGGTAGAGATTGCCTCAGGTGGTTTTAGCAGTTACCGTTTAATGGCATTTTTTGAACTGGCTTAAGACTTTATCACTGCTTTCCTCCTATGCACCTTCATACTTTAACAGGGTAGGTTTCCATGTGTCAGTCACTTCTGTTTGCAGCTTCTTCACATCTTTGTTGACAGTTTAAGCTAAGCACACTGGCGTACCTTCAATTCTGCTATGGATGCAGCAATACCTTTCAATTGCCTGAACAAGAATCACTGGAGGGCATCTGTCTGAGTCTGAATTATGCTTGGAAACTCTCCTGTGTGTTGTGGAATAGTCCTAATAGTAACAATGAATGCTTTATCAGGAGTTGAGTCACTGTGCTTGCTTTCCATTGTCATTCTCTTACTAGTTGCCTATATGTATTCCATATAGCCCGGGGGTTAGTGCAGATACTGTACCAGACCATTGTGCTGACAGATCTCATTTGGACTCCTTCGTCCAAAATCTGGCCACAAGGAGCACATTTAAATAGTAAAAGTCATTACTAGGATGAAAGATTTCTAGGAGAAATTACTAGGAGAGAAGTAAACAGAGGTGGCAGTAGCAGGAGTTAAAGTGCTTCTGTACTAATGCAGGGGTCTCTTTTGGCACTTAACACAGATATCCATCAGCAAGGATGGTGTGGAGCTGCCTGGGCCTGAAGCATGGGAACAGAAATGCTCCAGGAGGACCTTGGTCTTCACAGGTTCTTCACAGGCACACCTGCACTGACTTTGCCATAGGAAGAGCTCAAAATATTTTGTGAACCTAAGTATATATTGTATCCTAGAACCTTAATGAGGTTCAGAGATAATGTTGTTATTTTGCGTGTTTATTAAGTTATATCGAACCAGACCGTCGGCTGGCAGTGACTGGCACAGCTCCAGTGGTTTTTAACCCTTGCTGAAATCTGGCCAAACCAGCCTGTTCTCAAATCTTTGCCAGGTACCCCCAAACCCAGCAGGTACATCTGACTTTCGTGCCTGTGCCATCCCTCAGGTTTACCCTGTGTTGTCTTATTGGTGAAACACGGCTGTTGGAGGTATGTCCCTGTGAGAACGGAGTGTCACTGGTGCGGTCCTCAGCATTTTAGACTGATACCAGAAATTCCCTGTCATGATGCCAAAAGCATTGTGCGAGATAGCTTTAACTTTATGTTGGCAAAAGCTGGAATGATGTTCAGAAACTGTGACAGAAGCAGGAGGAAATGACTTGCCCAAGATGATGCAGAAGGGCTGGGGGTCAAGTGTGGAGGGAGCTCTGCTCTCCTCAGTCCCAGTTTGTGTGTCAGTCCCGGGACGCTCTCCCCCACCCAGAAACATATGAAACTGTGTGGTTTGAGGATATTTCCTTTTGCATTGACAGCGGAGAAGAGCTGGAGATTGACTAAACCGCTGAAGCTAATAAACTTCTCATGTGCATGCAGGGACATCACGTTAATTAGTTTGCTAAGCAGCGGAGCTGGAGCTGTGCAACTGCCTGACAACTGCAAGAAGGGGGAGCTGCAAGGCAGCGGCGTTCCGGTTGTGTGCTCCTTCGTTCCATCTTGGCTCCCTGTAAATGGAAGGGTGAAGAGAACAGAGGCAGCAAGCCAAACATGTGCAGCCGGTGCACGCTGCGCAGCGCCGCAGAGTCCGGGCGGCATTGTTGGCTGTGCGCGCAGGCGGCGCTTCCCAAAAGCTGATGCTGCTGTTGCTGGAGGAGGCTTTACCCACGGTGTCTGCAGGAGCAGAGGGATGCTGGTGCAGGGAGCTTTTGAAAATCCACTTCAAAAATGCAAATGCTTTCCTTCATTAAAACCCACTTGAAGCCAAGCGTGATCAATAAACACAAAACACTTCCACACCTCAGACGTGCTGTGGATTATGGTGCTCCGCTTTATTTTTTTTTCTTATGTAATGCATATTGCCCCTTAGCCTGCTGAAGTGAAATTAATTAACAATTTCATAAAAATGTTTCATCTACAATGATTAGGTATCACATTTTGTGTATTAGGTAGACCCTGGAAATATAATGAGGGCAGACAAGTTTTGTAAGCAGAAAAATTGGTGATATTTTGATCCTTTTGTTAGCACTCTCCCTTCTCTGGGAGCTGTTAAAAGCAGGTTAGAGAGACAGGAGTTGTTTGGGTGTAACTTGTCCTAGCTTGGGGCCAAAGAGACTATCACACTCCATTAAACCTTTCCAGCTCCCCTTTCTGTCACTAAAGGATGTGAAATTCTTACTGCAAATGCTTCTACTAGCAGGTTACTGTGCTCAGTGATTCCGTGCCGGTGACCTGGTGAGTAGGCTGTCCTGCGTGGTGCAGGTCAGCTGCTGGCGTGCCCTTTGCTTTGTTATTTACACCCCAGCAGAGTTTCTGACCTGTAAAATGCATTTAAATACACAAAATTCTGGGCCCTGAAAGGGGAGGGAGCTAGGAGGCTTCTGGAGGCTTCCTCTGAGCCTCTGGCTCCCCCAGCTGGAGCCAGCACGGGAGGAGAAGACACAGTGGGGACTCAGGGTCAGGAATCAGAATCGTGACCCAGTGATAAAGGCATCTGCTTGTTTCCCTTTGATAACTTTAAGTGCCATCTCCTTGTGGGTTGCTGTGCAGTGAATTGGTGCTGCTTTGGGGAACGATTAAATTAAGTGTGAGTTCCATATGCACACTCACATACTCCCTCTTAAAAATCAAATTAATTAAACAGCTTCAAACACAGCACAAGGATGAATGCTTGGAGGATGAAGGTTGGCAGTACAGAAACCAGGCTGAAAGGAGTTTCAGGGGAGCACATCCAGGGGTCTGAGCTCGTTTAAGTGAAGTAGTGTAAAAGTGTGGTTTAGTGCTACGCCCAGTTTTGCATGCCTGCAGGTTGCTGCGCACAGAAGGCTCGCAGCCTTCCGCATCATCTCCGGATGCAGTTCCCTCCCTCTCCTTGTGCTGCATCTGATGATTTATGCAGCAATGTAATGAACCCAATCAGTCCTGTTATCCAACAGAAGACTCTTTTCATGTTTATTAATAGAAGATCAGCAAATTGAACTGCGCATCTTGTGATGCTTGTCCAGTGCAACAGAGATGGCACCGGTGTGCAGCCCTGGTTGAGAGAAAGAGGAGGAGGTGGGAACGTGAGCAGCCTGTTCAGCAGCAACATACATGCTGGGTCAGTTTTGTTGTAATGTGAAATTGTACACAAATTTGGTGTATGTGTTGAGGGCCTATGGTCATAAGAACAGGAGGCTTTGCAGATTCAGTTCTTGTTACGTTAGTGTAACGTTATTCTCTGCCTTGGACGGAGACTCTGGGGCTGCTGCAGTGTGAGCTGTGTTGTGTGCCCTAGTGCCACTGTCTGTCCGAAATCACATGAGTTTACCCAGCAACGCTGCAGGAGAGGAGCAAGTTGGAAGGCTGAGTGATTAGCTGTTGAACTGTGTACAGCAAATGCATCCAGTGGAACTGCACTGTTCAATCGGCACACCAGTATCATTTATTTTAAATAATTTTTTACTGTTCCCAGAGGTTCCATTTCTAAGTTTCTACTTCATAGGATGAAACAGTTGCCAATACTCCTTATTCAATCCTGGGAGAAAAAGGACTAACTCCCAGCAAGAGCCCAATTTTGCTGTATTCCTTGATGTTTTTAGCACTGTCTGTGCAATACTTTGCCAAACTCAAAAGAATAGAAATGAAAATGGAACATTTTGGCCTTTCGATGGCTTTTTACCAGCAGCAAAACAATTTTCAGACAATTTAACAGATCTCAGGCCCTTTGGAGGCTCAGATGTAGCTGTTTCTAGGTTGTCACATGTCTAATTAATAGGAGTAGTAACAGTAATAGTACTCCTGCTGGTGTTCTGCTTTGGCCAAGGCTAGGCTTACAAGTCTGATAGATGATCCTTCAGAGTGTCTTTACAGCGAGGTGAAGCCTTTCTGGGGTCGGTAAGAGTGTGGGAATTAATTGGCACAGGTAGTAGTCACTGCTGTATTGTGGCTTCAGAGAGTAACATCGTACCATGGAGGAACTACCTTTATAGTCATCTGGGCTTTTAAGAGCATTATTATCAAATGCTAATTTCAAGCAATTATGGTTGTAAGATAGGTCGCAGCATAAAAATGCTATAAAATAAGCTTATTTTAATTGCTTGCAGCTGTACTAGAAAAACTGTATAGAAAAAGAAAATAACTGTTTTGCTTTGCTCTTTAGCAAACCACACTTTGTATAACCAGAGAGGTATGCTGAGAGAGTCTTTGTAATTCTCCTGAGGGTTGTACTTGTACCTGAAGGAGGAAAGTTATGTGTGATGGAAAGAGTTTTTATTCTGAGTTGCTTCCACTGTTGTAAAGCTGCGGTTGGAGCCGTGCTGGCGCGCGTTCAGGAGTCTGTCTGTTTTCATCCCCTTGCAGCACACTAATATCTCCCATCTGAAAGCCTGAAATGGAGGCCCTTCGTTTCTGTGATTTCGGATTTGATCGAATGCGTGATCGTGATACCGCTGGCTCAGTCTGAGGAGAGGTCTGGTAATGAGTTGCGTGCGCTTTGGTAATCCCTGGCAGCAGCGAGTTAAACAGGTTCTCTTTAACCACTGCTAAGGGCTGAATGACTGAGAATGAAAAGGGTGGAAATAGCGAAAAATGCCTGGTAGGACTGTAAGCAAGTGGCCGTACTTGACAGATTTTGAGCCTTCCTGAGCACTGTTTTGATACACTGTGGTGTTTCTCTTTGCAGCGCTTCCACTTCTCACTCGGACCATTCTGCTCACACCAAATCAGCTTCCGCTCTGTCGTCCGACTCAGTCTCCACCTCGGCAGACAACTTCTCTCCCGATTTACGGGTACGTGTGTTTTGTCTTAATAAAAAAAACTACCTAAACAAACAGGCCTCCTTCAGAGGACGTCTCTTGCTGCTGTGAGTTTGGGTATGGTGAAATCATGTCAGCTTTCAGGTTAATGCCAAGTTTTATGTAGCCAAAGCATGAAAGGACCCAAAGTCAAGCAGGTGAAATTGAAGTTTAAGCTCTACAATATTATTTCCTTCTTTATAAAGACGTTTAATCTTCAAAAACCTGACTCTGAAACCCACATTTGGAGATGAATTTTCAAAGGAACTCCGTTTTCTTTTAAGTGCTTTAAGTAAATGAAATCCTCAACCTGCCACTTGTATATCTTTTTTTTTCCTCTTGTGTGTATATATATATATAAAAGATGTCCTCTCTTGAGAACTCCTGCTTGTTTGTAAACACTGAGCCCTTGGAAGTATCTCCTTTCAGAGAAAGATTGCTATCTCCAAGCTGATAAAAATAATCTTCTGTCACAATAAATTGCTCTGACATAAAAATGTCTAAACAAGGCTCTTTTAAGTCTGTTATTAGATTAGTTAATTATAAATTCAAAGTTATCGTTCAGTGTCACAGGAGTTTTGAAAGCTATCTGTACATTCCTCTTATGAAACCAAGGGGTTTGCAGATATACATTTGCTTTAAAAAAACCCAAAACGTTCCTGAGTATAAAACTGTTGGTACATTCTAGAGCATTTCTCAGCTGTGGTCGAGCATCTTTGTAAAATCTAAGCATAGTAAAATTGCAGGAAACCTCTATAAATGCCAAACTAATTCCTTTGACAACCATGATAATTTTCTTTTGTCCTGTGAGTGTTGTCTCATTAGTCCATAATTAATAACAGTCCACCTGTTCCTAAGTGGTAGGAATGTGAAAGTTTCTTTCTAAAGGCAGCTTTCTAGACAATACTAACTTAAGATTTGAAAACTAATCAGTAGTTACGTGCAATCTAACGATAGTTTACACCTTTTACCTGTGGATACAAAGAGTAATCTTCAGAACGTGCCTGGGTGAAGAAGTTTGTAATATGTCTGAAGTTTTTTCCTGTGAGGTTGGGGTGTTCGGTTACTCCAACATACAGAAAACAGGTTCTGGGCTGAGGCTAAATGATTCAGCCATAAAAATATACATGGGATTGCAAATACTGCTACAGTTGTAACAGTTTGTGTAATATTATAAAAAGAAAATTCTACAAACACATTTTATTTTCTTAACTTTTTTACCGAAGTTTGCTTAAGGAGCTTTCTTCTTCCAGTTTCGATGCACAAGTCAACTGCCTTTTCACAGTTTTTGTGACACTTGGGAATTAAACCTCAGAAGTAGAGAACAAAGTAACATTTCTTTTCTAGAAATGTCGTTCCTTCCTGGTGGTTAAGTTGGCTCCACACATTTTCCTTGTGTCTTGTGACTCTTTCACCCCTTTTGTCGCCTTATCTGTGTGAATTGTAAGCTGTCTGGGCAGGGATTCCAGCTCTCCTGACCGTTTCTGCTTCCCCATCCAACAGGGCCCCCGTACCCCCTAGCAGCCAATAACAGTGTCTGCAGAGGAGCGTTCGCATAGCTGCATGATGGATTTTTCAGGCAGAAGATGCGTATGTGTTGTTCAGTGGAGGCCATGAGAAGCCCGTACTTCCTTACGGTGCCACAGTTCCTGTAATTTGCAGAGTGATTTCTTCACAGCCTGCCCTCCTCTTTTTTTATTTCTAAGCAAACTGAAGTTCTGCCATGGTTGGAACAAGTGCTACTCGCCTTTCGTTTTAGAGTAGTGTTTAAGGAGAGATGGTAAAGCAGGGAATTACTTGCTTAGAATAGAGGCACTGCAGACCAAGTGTGAGCATGTGCCTGCGCTGGCGAAATGCTTCTTTCTCTTCACCTGCATCGTCTCTGTGGGGCCTGAATTCAGCATAAGCCAGCCATGCTTCACCTGAAGCTCGCTCCTGCAGAGGTGGTGTGAGGGGCTGTGATGCAGTTGTGTGGAGCCATAAAGCTTGAGCAGCCAATTGTCAGTGGTAAGCAGCCCCAGAGAAAATGAGTTTCCACAGTCCTGCTTGTTTTAGGGTGTAGGGAGAAGGGAGTTTCTGCTAGTACAGGCTGACTTTATAATTTCTAGAAGAATTCATGCAAAAAACATTTCTCTGATCTTTCCTGATGCTGGAAAACAAGCCTGGGAGGGAGGGTGAAGATCTGTCCTCTACCTGTGAGCAATCTCTTGGTTTGGTATTGCCAGTGCAACTGCAGTTCCACAACCTGTCCTCAAATCAATCGCTCTCAGTGCTTCTGTGTTACAAGTGCTAGCTTTTAAATGGAAGATTTAGTATGAATGGTGATGAGCTAACAGCAATTTCTTCAAGGTCTTGCGGAGATCAGATGTCCTCTGTGGACTTAGCATTCTTTGTCCAGTTTTCTCTGAATGAACATCTCTCTCATGTGACAGTTCTGCAAGTTTTTTTTTTTTTTGAAGTCAGTTCTGTGAGAAATTTTTCAAGATCCTGATTGTTCTTACTCTTTTCTTTCATCTTTCTGAGACCTGGCCTTGCCTTTGATAGAGCAGATGAGGTCATACCATTAACTGATACTGTGGCACGAGCATGTTCTCTGTTCTAGCCCTTCCTTACACTCCTGAATGTCTTGTGCAGCCTAGATGGGCACAAGACACCACAAACTTCCAAGTCTTAACATGTACTGAGATTTGAGCTAAGCACCTTATTACTTCTCAGGACAAAAAGATGTCCCACGCTGTTCCTGGAAAAATATAAGAGAATAAGCCCTGAAGTTGGAGCTAAGGTGTTGAGTGCTAACTCTGTGGTATGGGAGACAAGTGCTACATGGTGTTCTCACAGGAAGGTGCTGCATCAGTTACTTTAAGAGGCTGAAAATAAGCTTTTCAAGTTTTTAAAGTGGATCTGCCAATTATGGGATTATGCTCTTGATGCGTATTTAAATTTTCCCTGCTAGAATGAATTGCTACATGGATCTATCTTCACTCCTACCTCTACTTGGTCGCTGCCTCTGCATGTGCATTGACTCAAATTTAGGAATTAAATTTCTGTGACGGTGGAAGAACACTTTGTGATAGCTACAATTAGCACTCTCTTTTTCTGTGGGGAATTTTTAGCAGAATAGTAGGCGTCCATCGGGAGGAGGGAACCGGGGGAAGGACCCACATAATTTCTTGCAGTCTGTGCCTGCAGTTTTCTTTTGGAGTGCAATTAACACTCTGTGTGTGTGCGCACGTGTGTGTAATGAGGTAAATGAGACAACCACTGGGGATTCCTGCTAAATGCATGTGCAGTATTTTTCCTAAGTCTTTCTCCAAAGTATTTAATAATAACTTTTACAAAAGCGCTTTGGTTTTGGTTTGTTTTTTTTTTTTTAATTGTGCAGTATTTTTCCTAAGTCTTTCTCCAAAGTATTTAATAATAACCTTTACAAAAGCGCTTTGGTTTTGGTTTGTTTTTTTTTTTAATGCATACTGAGCATTTCAGTATCTGGAACTAAGATTAAATTACCTTTCCACTCAATTTATAGAATTTTCACTTCATAAACTAACTCTAAGTAACATTTGGCTGCTTCAGTTACTTTCATGGGGAAAAAAAAAGAAGAAAAAAACCCTCCAAACCCCAGCAGAAAAACAACAAAGCACTATTAGGTTCTCCACTCCCTTTCTGATCTCAAATCTGAAATTGTTTAGAATTGATTTAGGGAATGCACTTTTTGAGGGAATTTTTAGCAAACACACTAATGTAAGTTATAGATCAGGCAAGAATAGAATTGAATGGAAGCAGTTGGAAATAAACTGGAAATTCATAGATACTTTGTAATTTGAGATGAGATTTTAAAACCACCTTAGAGCAAACATTGCCAAAGGGATTGAGGTGTGTAAATACCTCTTACAGATCTGGGAACTTGGTGGTTATTAAAGTACAGTGAGATTCTTGCTCCTAAGTCCTATAGGTGGTATTTTGTCCTGTGTCTGTGGGCAGGTAAGTGTGTGCATTTTATAGTACTTAAGTCTCCTTGCTAATGCTCTAGATTTTATCAGTAGGGACTTTCATTTGGAGTTAGCTGTTGATTTATAGGAAAATGCCTGAAGTTTACTGCATTCAAAGCTTTGGAGTTGGATCCTTTCCACCTGCAGTCAGGAAGCAGCGGATACGGCCAGCAGAGCCTGCTGCCACTTCCCTTAAGAACAGTACCTGAAGATGTGGGAAGGTCCATTGTGTTTGGTTTTGGATTGTATACAGTGAAAGCCTGAACCAGAGGATGGAAACTCATATGTTGGCTTTTTTATGTTGTTTCTAGTCCATTCTGTCCCTCCATTCTGTGGACAGGGGAGAGCAATACAGTAGACAGACGTGTCACCTGCTTAGTTGTGCAGCCTTCAGAAGAACTGGTTCAAATCTTTGTTCTTGGCATTACTGTTTGTAACCACTAAACCACCCTCCCCTTTGAGGGCAGCAGTAAGATCCACAATTCCTGGTATTCCTCTGAGGTCCAGCAAAATACTGTACAATTGTGTGTCCCATCCTCCATTGTTGTATGCTCCCTCCATAATAATTTTCTTCTTTAATATACAGGGAATTGGTGGGTTTGCAATGGTTTTATATATGAGATTAATAACGTTATCATACACGCCCAAGACTCTTAAGGAAAGGGAAGAAATCGAGTTGCTTGTGTAACCTCAATTTGTTGTCCATTGTGTGTACAATTTCCAGGTTGGAGACTGTAGACAAGCCCATGTAGCTGAGCTAGAGGAGTCCTTGCTGCGGGATGTTGTGAACGTTATTTGAGAGGCAGTAACTCATTTCTCAGAGTGGATCCCAGCTTTAGCTGTGCTTCACTAGAGGTGCAGTTTTGCCTCATTTGAGAACCTACTGCGTTCCTCCTCTGACTATGAAGAGAGTTCAGATGTAGAGCTCTAAGATTGGGGTAAATCCTGTCCCTCAGGGATGTTGAGCAGGATGACCTAAATGCCAGTACTGTCTTTGTCACCTTTGTATTATGTTATTCTAGCTTTAGTGCAGAGCGGCTTGGACTAGTGTTGTGTAGAACATGTATGTTGTTAGTAGAAAAACATATTGAATAAAGATGTGATTCCCCCCTGCCCCAGTCCTTCGCTGTAAATCACTGAAACTAGCTTCAGTGAGCTTTTCCATTGCTATCTCCCTGCCAACGCGGGAAGTGTGTCAGGCTTTGGTTATGCATAACACATGTTCAACAAGAGCGGGGTTTCGAGAGCGGCATAACTTTTTAAACTTTAAGCGGTCATTTAATGTTTTTTCTTTTGCTTTTAAGGAGCTTTTCACTTGGTGAATGATGCTAGCTTGGAAGCACTAAATCATGCAAAAACCCCTCCACCTAAACACCTCCAGGGTAGCTGAAGACTCTCTCCCCTGCCGATCAGCTTCATCCCTCACTTAATGATATACGGAGATACATATTTCTGTTTTGGACTGGCCCTTGACTCCTCGTGTGGGACTGCCTGTAAGATGATTAGTTCACAGCAAATGCAAAGATGTCTTCTGTGGTGGGAGGGAGCTTTCCTTCCCAGTGCACTGGACTGTGACTGCCATTAAATTACAAACCATATTGCACAAGCCACCAGATGGTGAAGATAATTGACCTGTGGTCACAAAAGACTTTGTTAGATGAGAACTGGTGATACAGCAGTGAAGTTAAATAAACAGCTCATCTTTTTATTGTCACCGTGTGAAGGCTTGACCATATGTGTTTCTCCATGTCATCACTTTGGGCTCAGTTATATTCTCACATGGAGGAGCACCTCCTGTTTTTGTGAGTGTCCAGGAGTAGAAGCTGTGCAGGTAGAAGTAGTCCTTACCTGATCTGCATGTAGTATTTCCACAGGTCCGTTTGCACACAGGGATGAAATCAGGGCCAAATCCAAGAACATACATTATCAAAGGAAACAAGTAGAGGGACTTAAAGAGCAGCAGAGTAGAAGTAGGAAAATCTTATAGGGGAAAAATATTTTAACTATCTGAGAAGTCTGATTTTTGCTGTATGAGTTGCGTGTGTATGTCTGTGGGAAACGGGCTTCCTTTCTTCTTTGGAGCATTAAGCTGTTGATGAACAAAGGCACAAAGGACTGGTGCTGGAGAATGAATGATGCTCTTGTCCATAAGCATGGTCATTCCAGGACAGCCCTGTGAGTGATTGGAACTTAGCCCTTGCTGTTGCCATGTTTTTCTAGGACTCCAGTTTCCATGACTGCAAATACTATATATTTAATGAGAATTACAATGGTTTTCTTTTTAAACTGTCCTAAGAGATGGAAAACGTTGGTCCTTTCCCTGTACCTCTCCACAGTAAGTCCTCTTCTGCACCTCCTCCTTTCAAGGAAACAAAACCACAGAGTAGCCAACCTCTGGGTTGCAAAATATTGATTTCATGCAAATTAGATCGGGGGAAAAGCCAGATGCAGTCAGGTTTCTGTCTCCTTCACAAGGAAATAATACTCCCTAAGCACTCGTCGAGTTAGAAGAGAGCAAAGACAGCAAGCATTGCTAATTTCTCGTACGTAGAGGTACCTGAATGTTTGAATATGAAGTAATGCACAGTGAAAGAAATCTCTGGAAGCATTTATGATTGCCATCTATTAGGAATGGAAAACTAAGGAGAATACACAAATGGCCTTCATATGTTTCTCGAAAATATTTTCAGCTCTTCCTAACTGACTGCCGTATTTCTCCTAGTTACAAAGTACAAGAATCCTCCCTTTGCTGAGTAAAACTGGGTAAGAGGTGTCTTTTTTTTCTCTTGCCTTTCCTCCTCACTGTAGTTAGAGTTTTGTCGACTGAAGCACAAATCAGGCAGGAATGAACAAGCATGGTATTTAAACGGAGGACGTGGATTTGTGACTGCATGCAGTACCTGCCAACATTTGATTTTCTGTAGATGTTTTTGCACTGAATGAAACATCTTCATTGTCCTCTTTATGACTGTTTTCTCATTGTAAATATATTATTATTTGTATCTTGAATCCTGATCACTAAACTCCACGTTGAATTTCTTGGTAACAGACAGCTTTCTGTGACTTACTGTAGTTGGCAGAATTTATAACTCTCTCTTTGGTCGGAGTGTTTTTCTCTTACTTAAGACTGGTGATATGAACTTCACTGAACTAATTTAATACTTTTCTTGAAAATTTTAATCTGTTTTCCCATATAAGTTGATTGCTAAGCAAAATTCAGTAAAAATAAAGAAAGGATAGATTTGGGTTAATGTGCTGTCCAAATTTTTGAGCAGCCAGTGGATAACAGAGGAGTTGTCGTTCGAGACGCATGTGGAACCCTTGGCACTGAAGAAGGTTCTGTGTTAAAAAATGTTGGACTTGTCTGAATAGATAATATCTGCAACCTTCTGTGCCAGGGAGCGTTGCTGCGCTGTCAATGACGACTTTCTGTCGGAGCCTAATGAGAGATTTGTCTTGAGGCACCAAGCCATACAAACTTGAAGAGACAAGCCAGCCGTGGTTGAACAAGTGGCCCTCAACAATGTGTTCCTTTGAGCTTCTCAGCCTTGCCTTGTACTTGTGCAGCGAGGGCCCAGGAGATTCACCAGTTCAGTTCTTCGTCACTGGACATTTGGGTCTGAGTGGAGAAGTACACTGTGGAAAAAACAAAGCAGAAATCCCCAGGGAACCACTGAGTGGTGGCTGCCGCCTCCTGCAGAGGAGTCCCTGTGTATCACCCTGGTGGCTGTATTACTGTTTTTGTATTGTAATTACTGGTTTTGTACTTTTTTTTCTAAGTACACTACTCTTCAGCGTCTTTTTAAAGATTTTCAAGACAGCGGTAAGTAAGCAAGTGATTTCTTGAGATGTTTTATACTTTCTCAAAATACATATGGTAGGCAGAGATCGCAGTTTGTGTTCTGCTTTTTCAGTTGTGTCAGGAAAGCATAGTTAAAGGCGGTTGCAGTGTACATTGCATGTGATTGTTGTCGTTAGGGCAGTGTCATAGATGGTCTGTTTTAAGAACATTTTATTGATAACTTAAATGCCTCTTGTGTAGTTTTTTTTAACCGAGGTAGGAATCCTTCTTTGGCTGAGTGCTGTCTTAGGAGCTGAATGGGCTTGGTGTGGTCTTTGGATGGTATGTTTGACTCTCTGTGTGCTATTCTGAAAGGATCAATGTGACCAGGGTGTTTTGTCTTTTCCTCTTTGAACTTCTGATATCACAACAGAGTAAGACGCAAAGCATTTCTCTGCAATTAGTATCTTGTTGGTCTGAATGTCTCTATCTTACATAGCTTTTCAACACATCCAGTCATACTCCTCAGAGAAGTCCCGTGCGTCAGTCGTGCAGAGATACTGCTGTTCTTCCCCGTAGTCATTCTGCTGCGGTATTCTTAATGATTCAAAAATAATCAACAAAGCCCATTTACTTGCTCGATTTATGTTTTATTGCATTTCCAGTAGGATACAGAGCACATAAATCTTCTCCTAGTATACTCGAAATAGCCATAAATGGCATCTGAAAATCTCTTCAAAGTAGTGTTTGCAGTCTGCAGGAGGACTTGTCACATAGTCATGGCTAGTTTTGCAGTCCTTCTCATCAGGCATTGAGAAGGAAGAAGCAGCAAAATGCTAGAAAAAGATGTGCCCTTTTCTTTTGTTGTTGTAAGAAATATTTCATTTGGAGAAGAAGGCAATGCATCTATGAAAAATTATCCTAAATAAGCATATGGGTCTTAATTATTCCGCACATATTCATGGCAGTTCTGCAGCTTCTGTCAGTGTCAGTTGGACAAAATTAAGAATCTGTGGGGTGAATGGAAAGAGCTTCTGTATCTGTTTTGTTGCAGAGGTCTTTGCACTGTCACTAGGTTAATGGTACATCTTGATACACTTGCCGTAGTGGTACTGTCCTTTGTTGATTGACTTTCTTAGCAGCACCCGCTAAAGAGAAAAGGGATGGTGGGGGTGGGGCAGTCAGGGGAAGGAATAGGTGAACATGGTCTGAGACTATCAAAAGACCTTTGAAAGGAGAAGAATGCTGGTTACCTAAGTGTACAGGTTTTGCTTTTGATTTACAAATAAAATAAATAAAAAAACCTATCAAGCATGTAAAAATAATCCTATGGCTAAGCCTTTGCAGAAGGGCCGACTTCCCTCACGTGCTTCTCAGACACAGCAGGAAGGAGCTAGCTCTGACCCAAAAGCTGCCTCTGGTAACTCAGCTAATGAGACCCATCTTACAGGCTTTGGAGTCATGCCTGTTTTAATCAAGTTCATGCAGCTTTTGGATCTGAGCTGGCTCCTACCCTTCCTGCCTCTCTGCAAGGTACAGGTTGTGACTATTCAGTTGTGTTGGGATGTCCAGGAGAGATCGGGCACTGCTGCGCTGGCTGCCCTGAAGCACCAGAGGTGGGATTTGCTCTACCGGTTGTGGGTATTTGCATCAGAGTTACTTGCCCTGGTTCTCTGCTCTCAGAGGGAAGAAAGGCACTCGTCCTAAAGCTGAATCTCTTAAGTTTCCTGCTTTCCACTGACCGAACAGAGCACCTAGGTTGACTAGCTCAGATGTAGATCTCCAGTTTGAAATGAAATGCATATTCCTGCAGTTTACTGACTACCCTGCCTGCACACTGGCAAGCATGCTGATTCAGGAGTGCTTTTAATCCTGTGCCAGTCCTTGAGAGAAAGACATTTGAAAAAAAAAAAAAAGAGGATGAAGGAGGAAGTAAAGTTTAGATGTGTTAACTGCAAGCAGAATATTCCCCGGTAGTCCACTAACATTTGAAATATCAGACAAATATTTTCCTGTGGGAGATGAAACCTTTTTTTCACTTGGCTGTTGAGTTTCAAATTTGTATTTTACCCATAATTTGGAAAGCTACGTATTTTTAAAGGCTACTGATTCTACGTGTGTATTCTTGCACATGTACAACGCACGCATTCTTGTCCCCACAGCGTATATTCCTCCTGTCGCTGCTGACCAGTGCATACTCACGAGGCAGACGGGTCAAACCTGTGAGTTCAGGGGATGCAAATGCGAAAGGATTGTGTGTGTGTGTGATGTTTGTCTGTACAGACAGATAATATACGTTTATGTCAAGGGACTGGTTAAGAGACTGGCTTCCTGCTGTAGGAAACACTAAACAGGACTGCGTGTAGCTGGAAAAAAAGCAGCTCTGAGCCTGGAGAGCTCATCTTTTGAATAGATGGGGCAGAAGTGGTTTTGGGGAAAGCAATAAATGCAGGAGCAAGATGGTCACAGCGTTGGGTCAGATTTGTCGCACCAGCACTGTGGCTTTATGCGTAATAAATCTGTTCAAAATGTACAAAATTATTTGGAATGTGTAGGAGGTTACCAAGGAAAGATTAACTCAGAGAGGAGGAAAAAAAATCACAAAAGAGTACATTTTGATTTCCTCTAAACCTAAGAAGTTCCTTTTGGTCATTCCGATTGTGATTCAGGATAGAAGAATCTATGCGGACTTGGGAAAACTGTTACGTGGCAATTTGGTAACACAAACCTGTAGTCTCCCCCTAAGTTGCACGAAGCCAAAAAACCGTGACCTTTGTCGGTGGCTTTCAGAACTCAAATATTCAGGCTCAAGAGTAGAAGAGAATAACTGGAAAATGTTTGGGAGATACCTTGGGTGCTCCCTTCATGCATCTTTGGTATCTGGAGGCTTGTGCTGTAGATGTCAGTCTGTCCACTCTCCCTCCCTGACCCTGGCTTTACACCACTTGAGTTGCTTGTGCAGTCATGCCCCAGGCCAGTCCTGGCAAAACCATCCAGCTTATGGAAACACATCCATTAAAAGAGCCATTAAGCTAACCCAGGCATCTTGACCGAAGCAGATATAGGAGCAGTTACGATGCTGACAGACTGGGTAGGAGGCGGCAATCGTGGCTTGGCCTCAGACCGGGCAGGACGTGTTGCCATCCTGGCTGTGCAGCTCCTCTAGTAGCCAAACACCTCACAGGCAAAACAAGAGGAAAACTTATCTGTGTACTTTGCTCACAGGCAAAAGCAAACCCTGAAAATAGTTTCATGCACCCTCTGAGGTCTTTCTGGAGCAGTGTTTAGTCATGGGCAGACCTTCGAGACCTGTACTCAGAGCTAGGGTGCAGCGTATCTCTGTACCACCGTGAGCTGTCTGTAGCTGTGTGTATGAGTTGTGAGAGGACATCAGTCAGGAGAGGGATTTTTGGAGCAGCATGCTGGGTGCTGTGTTAGGAGACTGTGAACGTGTGGTTGGAGAGGCTTGGCAGAACAGCAGTACCCTGAACCGCAGCGTGAGGAGTAAAGCATGAGGCAGGGAGCAGTCTTACCTTTTTAGCAGGATCTAAACCTCTTTC
>NW_010433906.1:0-3332 GCF_000710305.1 Buceros rhinoceros silvestris | reverse complement strand
TCTTTCCCTGACCCCATACATGCAAGCAAAGGAGATGATCATTTTGTTGCTGAGATCTGGAGGTTGTGTCAACAATACAGCATCAGGGTTTCCCTGCCTGGAGTGCTATAGGTGGGAGGGCATGAGACAGCTCTGCACCTTCAGCCATGGGTAAAGTGGGCTGGAACCAACCCAAGGTGGGATCCTGGAGTAAGAGACGCGGTTGTTAAATGTAGCAAGTGTGGGTTTGTTCTGCCAAGTCACTGCTTGAGCAGAGAACAAAGGTAGGTGGTTGGCATGAAGTCCTCATACCCTCTCTGAGCTGAGGCAGGACTTGTGTTTAGGTGCTAAGGTACTTCCATACTTCCCAGATAGCTGTTTTATCTAGAGGGAGAGCTGCTGATGGGTGGAATGGGTAGATGATGTTACTTGGTAAAAGAAGACGGTAATAAAGTAACTAAACTCTTCATTCCCCTGGAGATTCAGCTACCAAGTGTAACATTTTAGTGGGGAAAAGATAATGAAGATCTTGTTTGGCTTAGAGGTAGGGCAAAGTAGTCTACTGATTTTTGATGGTTGTATTTGTTTCGCAGTGATGGTTTTGACAGGTGTGGCCGGTTTGTGGTTCTACATCAGTGTGGTTCCTGTTCCCAAGTAATGCTGATTCTGCTCAGCTCTGGCTGTGATCTTCATTGCAGATCTCCAAGCACTCTGGTTTTGTCCCCACTGAACAATTTAAAAATGTGAGGCACACAGATGTGGACCATTTCACTTACGGATGTGTATGGTACCTGCCTCAGTAGTGTTAATGCATCAGTAGCCAGCTGTCACTCCTGCAGCTGGACTGCTGCAGTCGTGTCCCTGGCTCCCTTACCTGCCTCCTTGCCTCACTGGAGCTCTTAATTTCATTTTGCAAGATTTGCAGAGGGCTAAATCTGGGCCCAGCAGTGGTTTTTTTTAGAGTCTCGAAAATAGACTGATGTACAAAAAAAGATTTTTCTCACAGTTTAACCATTTTTTGGATTTTGAGGGTGGGAGGAGAGGATGGCAGTAAGATGGAAGGGCTTTTCATGTCATCTTCTTAGTCATAAAAGGGATAGAGGGTCCATCTGTGGTGTTCGCATCCTCCCAGGGCTCCGTGTGCATCATCCCATCCCATTCTTCCCCATTGATCTGTTTCCTTAACTCCTCTTTCCTTATCCACCTACTTTGCCTTCCTGCTGCCACCCCCTGTCCTTTAACACTGCCCCAGATGTCTTCTCCTGTGTCTGCTGCCTGCAGTGTCAGCTGCATGCAGATTGCATTTCCCCAAATCAATTTTAAGGAGCCGATGTGGAGGTGGATTTCAGGAAAATGCCTACCATTCATTCTCAGTTTCTGCCAGGACAGGTTTCAAGTGCTTATGTTCTAACTAGGAGGCTCATTCAAGGTCCAGAGCTGGGCAGGTGCTGCAAAGACCAGCACACCAGAGAACTGTTTGTTCTGGGCTTTCTGACCACGTCTGTCTCAGCCTCTTGGGAAGGATGGCTGTTACCCAGGGGTGATGTGCTTGCACCATCTTTGAAATTCCTCATGGAGACAGTCGGTGCTGTGTTACCTGAGGTAGGTCGTGTGGCTGAGATCAGCTGAGGGATGGTGAAAATGAGTTTAGTCCTCAACTCTGTACCACAAAAAAAATGGGAAAAAAAAAAAAAAAAGAGGGGGAGGTGGGAGGCGAGGGGCAGAAGCTGTTGACCTTGAAGTGCTGTGCTTCCAGGAGGCCATCTGTGCGCAGCCCTGTGTTGAAGTGAGCAATTCTGGATCACTAATGCTTTCCTCTGACCCTGGGGACTCCACGTTTCAGAGAGTGCAAGTGAGCAGATGGATTTTATTAGGCTTAGAAGAGCCGGTTTTTAAACCAAAAAAGGTATCCACCTTGTATATACAGAATGGTGTTGACAGGGAGGTCTTTGTCTTTTATACTACTTACCTCTTCTTCCTCCTTCTCTGCCTCACCGGCAGCACAGTGTTTAAAACCCACCTGAGCAGTGCCCACCTTAGTGATCATGGCAGCTGTTTGTCACACCAAAATGCTTTCTATGTTTCTTACCTCATACTTGTTTTGGCTTAAGATACAGCCCAGTCCTCCAAACGTTTACTGCTGGATGTGCTCCCGCTGACATCTGCAGGAGAGCAGTGAGTCCAGCTGTTGACCGAAGTGATCCTAGCAGCAGCTGCTGCTCATTTGGGGTACGGACCTTCTCGAAGTTGTGATCATGTCCTGAACGCAGAGTGTATTTTCAGTAATGGCTTTCCAAGATAAAAGGCCACAAAGATGTCCACCACTTAGGGACTAATTAGCCAGAAGTCTCCGTCTCATTTGGCATAATCCAGATGTTACCCTGCTAATTTCAAGGCTGTTACTGAAGCGCAAAAAATCAACACACAGGAGTTGAGAGCGGGTCTACATCACAGGCTTTTGTTGGGGAGGCCATCAGTCAGGGCTTTGACGGGATGTGTGATCTTCGGCCAACACAGCTGTGCTGACGAGAAGTCTTCAGCACAGGCTTCTGCTAGTTACACTAGTGAAACCTTTTCTGCAAGCTCAGTGCTGCCAGTGTGAGCTCTGTCAATAGCGACCTCTTTACCCATCTTGTAGACCCCAGTCCAGCTGCTTTGGCAGCCTCCCTGGTAAGAGCTGGCCTAAGTGGGTGAAGTTGTGAGGAACTGTGCTTGCTTTTGCTGGTTTGGTTTTTTTTTTTTTTTAAGTCTTTTGAATGCGTTTTAAAAAATGTACATCTTGTTCTCAAGAAGGCTTTGATCTTGTTAATCTTTTCATCTATACATCAGTCTGTTGTGTGAAAATGCTGGAACATGCTTTTATTGTGGCATGGGTTTGCTTTGGGTTTTGTTTTCTTTGTTTTTTTTTTCAATTTTTTTTTGTGCATAGTTTACAGATGAGGCTCTCCCTCTGGCTTGATCCTACATGAAAGATGACCACAGACATATCAGGTTCTAGAGTGCCACTTTAGGCCATGTCTTTGAATTTTCTTTGCAGGGATTTCCTGATACCAAATTAAAACAATTCTTTTCTTTCATTAAGATAAAGAAAGCATTTGGGTGAGTCTGCACATTCAGTTATGAGCGGTCATGAGCTCTCTCTGCCTATCTCCACCTGGTGAGATGTGAGCCAGCTTTAAACCCAAAGTCTTGTGGTTGATAGAGCATGAGGCAGAGCCTAGACTAACCTACCTTCTCTGTTACTAGTTGTGCTGCTGTGGTTGTGGTCATTTGGCTGGTTTGAGGCATGGACAATATGACTAAATCCATCTGCATTTGGCCACATAGCTGTCCTGGGTTCAACATGGAGGAAC
>NW_010433905.1:400-642 GCF_000710305.1 Buceros rhinoceros silvestris | reverse complement strand
CTGCCCGGAGAGAGGGATCCGCTCACGCAAGCTGCGCTGCTGTCTGTCTCACAGCTGCCGGGCTGGATTCCGGCCGGATCGCGGCTCTGCCCCCAGGGATCTGCTTGGGATCCTCCTGGAGAGGGATCTGCTGAGGGTGCTGCCACCCACCCGGAGAACAGTGATCTCTTGGAGCGGACCCCGTCTGCTCCCAGCTCTGCAGAGCTCCAGGGGGATCCCTGCTGGATCCCAGCCCTTTGGGA
>NW_010433905.1:0-228 GCF_000710305.1 Buceros rhinoceros silvestris | reverse complement strand
GGCTGCCTTGAGGCAGCCCTGAGTCAGGTCCTTCCCTCGGGGTAGATCCCCACTGGATCTGAGCCCCGGGGTGATCTGCCCAGGCACGGCTTGGGGAGGGATCCGCCTGGTGTCCGAGTGGTCAGCCCGACAGAAGGGCTGTTCGCTGCGTCTCGAGGAATCCCCTGGGAGATCACCTGGGATCCACCTGCAGTGGGATCCACTTGGTGCCGGCGCTCAGTCAGCGGC
>NW_010433904.1:42364-48800 GCF_000710305.1 Buceros rhinoceros silvestris | reverse complement strand
CTTCTTCCTGGGTGGGTGGTCTATAGCAGGTATTTTATTTGTCATTCTTGGCCTTTGTTCCTCTTCTCCTTACCCGTTAATCCTTATCAGAAATGGCATGTGAATGCCAAAAATCCATCCATTTAGTCACCACGCTGAAGGAAGGAACAAATCAAGTCACTGCCACTTGTTGGAGCAGTGGGAACCTCTTTCCCCTTGTTCTCAGCGCTTTGATTTTGAGTAATGCTATCAGGTTGGCGTTGGGAGATGTTGCATATGCCTCCTCAGTGTGCACTGCAAACTCCTTTGCTGGGATTCATGTCAAAGTGTGCTAATTAATCTGGTTTAGACAACTCTAGGAATGTATCATCAAACCTGGGAAAACACAAGAGAAAACAGATGAGTCTAGCCTTTAGCTCACTTTTATGAAGATGGAAGTGGACCATAGTGAAGATCTGATTCAAGGTCAAGAGGGAAGCCACTGAAGAAGCTCTGGTGGGGCTGGTTCTTCCTGCAGGTCCATCCAATCTGCCTGGCCAGGTATATAAACAGAGTCCTTCAGCTGTTGCCCAACCAGCCTCTTCACGTGGCAATCAGCAGACAAGCACAAGCAATTTACTGCTGAGATCATTTTAGAGAGGCTACGGAGGTACCACAGAAGTGCAGAGTTACACTGAAAAAAACTTTGGCTATGAAAACACTACCTGCTTTTTGCTAGGCAATCACTGTGTTAAATTAATGGCTACTTATTAAGATTTGTTTATACACAGGTTATTAATTTAATATCTTGTTAGGTCAGACTTTTAATTATTATCTGTTTTAACTTTATATGTTTCATAACTAGATTTGTGGGTGTTTAATTTTATCCAGCAACTTGACACAGTGCGAATTAATTGCAGACTGCTAATCCAGTAGTGATTGGAGCTGGGATTTTTTTCTATGCTACCTGTTTTATTACATTAATGGCCAAATCCTGCTGCTACCAAAATTAATAGGAAAATCTCCCACTGATTTCAGTGAATTCAGGTTGTAGCCCAAATTGTAAATAGCAGCTACTCTATTTTCCTCTAAACAAGGCAACGTAGTGAATTGTAGAGTAATTTATCCACAAAAATCTCATTCAATAACAATGTGATCTGTTGTGGTTATATTATAACTTCATATTGTGACTTCTAGCAATAATACTGTCAAGCATTAACTGAATTAGAGGGGAAATAAGTTATTCCAGCTGATGCAGTCTAATCTAGTCAAGGTCATGTTTCACTCTGTGAAAATGTTTAAAACAACGCGTGCTGTATTAAAACAAGAAGGTGAGTTATAATGAAGGTGGTATTTCAAGTTGAAAGCTAGTAATGCTGCAGCTGTTAGTTGGGTAAGTTCAATAATTGTAATGGTGCTTAACAGTGCTGCCATAATTAATAATCTAGGGGTATTTCCAAACTTTTTTGAGGTTTGGGGTGTGTGTGTGGCTGTTCAGAATTGGGGCAAGATGGTTTTGCAGGTGCTTTCAAAATTCATTGGGTTTTTAAAATACTCTATGTCTATCACTTAATCACTAGATGGGAGTAAGTGTTCCTGAGATTCTGAGGAATTTTTTCATCCATTTAAATATCTTTTTTCTCTTATTCTTCGTCTAACTCTGCATTTGAGTAATGCCTATGTATGAAATAAGGAATGGCTTCGTATAATTTCTTTTAATGCTTCTCCTACTTCTAGGTCTAGGGAAAATTCTTGCTTTTTTAACAACTTTTTTTGTGCCACAAACACTTATTTCTGTTTATCTGTACATGACCTAGTCCATAGGCCAGACTCAGAAACCTTTCCCTAAGTTCAGTAGGCTATTTGTCATTTTTCTTTAGAGATAATATTATCTGTAATTACTTGGAGTACTTGAATGACAAGCACACTGGGTTCAAATGGTGGAGTTTATAATGGTTTCCTGAACTTGAGACAGGACACGTACTCTGCAGGATGCAGGTATTCTGCTCTGTCTTCCAGAGGTTCAAATCCTCTCCTCATTTTGGTGTATTGGTGCTCCCTCCAGTAGTGCATAACCTGATGTCGCATCTATCACGTGTCGTTCAGGTGCACTCTCATCTCCACCCCAGGGAGAGAACAGTGTGCCTAGTGGTGTGTTTTGTTTTTATTTTAAATGTCCAGGGAAAGTGGGTAGTGTTAATGGCATCAGACATTCATTTCATTGTAATTAGCTGTCTGTGTTGTCACAATGCCCCGCTGCCATTAAACGCTGTGGGTGAGGAAGGAGAGAGCGTGTTCATCAAATTTCATTCCTGTCCCCTTTGAAAACCCCCTTTTAAAATCTTAGATACATGCAGCTGTAGTGTAATTTTTTTGACAAAAACCTTCTGTCCACTAAAAGCAGATCAATGTAGCCTGGGATATTTTGTGTCTTCATGTTGATGTATTTTGGGTTTTTAAAGAATTGGTGAGGAATACACATAGAATGTGTTTATATATAAAACAGCAGTTTCGTGAGGCAGGGGCAAACAGTGTAAATCCTGCAATTTTCTCCTGTGTGGAGTCTGTGTGGAGTCTATCAGATGGTTTTACAAAAGGAGGCAGCAGGAGAGCAGCATCTCCCAGCTGACTGAGCCACAGTCATGTGGATTCGGTGGGATTTGGCTCAGGCAAACAGAAGGTCCCCTTTCCCACTCAATTTAGTGGGTTTCAGAGTTGCCTCTTCCTGCTGTCTTCTGTCAGTAATACTTTTCTCCATAGTGTAGCTAATTAAGGACTCTTGTAAATGGTTTGAATTTTAATTGTCCCATATTAATTTTCTCATTGCTTCAGTGTGCGTTTTTACCTTTAGTGCTTGTAACTCTGGCCATCGCCAAAGCGTGTGTCCAAAGCAGGCACGTGTGATTGACCCTACCGAGCTGCCAAGAAGTCTCAGTGATGTACTTGTTCCGTGGTGTCATTCTTCTAGGTGCAGAGAGCCTGCTGACACCTACTAAGGGTTCTCTGCTGGCAAAGAGCTCAGATGTGCACTCCTCAAAAGCCTGGCAGTTTCAAACAGGGTTAAGTCCTTGGCAGTGTTTTTGTACAGATACTTTTTTCTTTTCTTGATTATATGGAAAGTCTTTATAAAAAGCACTTTAATTGCACTGAAGTGTAGCTATTATAATTATACAGCAGATCTGGGGGGGCAGCATATAATGATGGATATTTTTCATCATGGATGAGCTGCAATCATCACAGTATGCACTTCCTCTCAGCCATGCAGCGTGGGGCAGCTCACTCTGTAAATTCTGAGACAATATATTAAAAGGAAATATTTAGGGATGTAGCGGTCGATGAAAAATAAATTTGAAGTACACTGAGTTAACGAAGGAGCGGCTCACAGCTCTTGGAAGTGTGATGTGTTTTCAAAGAAAGCTGCCACCAAACAACCTTTCATCCAGAAATTTAAGCACAGGTTTGTAGTCTGTGGTGGTGTAAACAAAGGCTGTCTTTAAACTGTGGCCTTGAGTAGGTCTAAGTTTCTGAGCCTCCCTGACCCCCTCCTAGCTGCATCCCTAACTTGTACTGGGGAAGCTGTAGGTATGCAGTATCCACTGGCTTGTGCTCTCTTTGAGGAAGGTACCAGATGTAGAGGTGAGAAGAGGTGCAATGTCGTTTCTGGCCAGCCTCTTGTGCCCAGGCAGCGCAGGGATCCAAATGCTTCAGTCCCTCAGGACTGCTCTTTTAAATGAGGCCAGAGGTGGTCATCAGCCCCTTGAGCTTTGAGTTTTGTGGAGCTGCCCTGTCGCAGCTCCTTGGGTTAGGCCATTTAAAGATCTCGTTCTGGCTCCCTAATTCCTGGAGCTACATGTTTCAGAGGGTAAGGAGAGCACGCTGGTTCTCTATTTCATGAATGAAATGGAACAGGGAGGGCAAGTGTTTCCACAGCTTGGACAGGGCACGGAGGCCAGGAGAGGCTTGGGATGGATGTGGCTTCCTACACTGAGATCTTTCCCTGAGGATCCTTCACTGTTAAGGAAATGGATGTGATGTTATGGTAAGAAATAGTGTGGACTAGTATCTGTGGAGGGTAACAGTTTGCACTGAGGTCTTCACATCTGTACTACACATTGGATGAATTTTTACTTTGGACACAGTCCTGTGGTCTGAAATCCTATTTGCATTTAGACAGCATCAGGTGCCTTCCTGGAGCATGACCTGCAGCCTAGTTTCATCTGAAAGAGTCCTCATCTCTGTGCTCGGGAGTGCTCCAGTATGCAGGCAGATCCATGGCGAGGAGTGGTCCGGTTTTGACTCCCTTTAACAACATTATCTCTAGTGGAGTCCCAAGTTTCCTCATAAACAATGGGAGAACTAGGCTGAAGGATGAGAAGAAGCTTGCAGCTGAGGTCGCAATTTCATAATTAGATTTTTAGCAACTAGTTTTCTTCAAAGATTGGTGAAGAAGGTCTGAATTTGAATTTGTTTCCCATACTTTGTGGCTTGGTTTTTTGAATTTAAACTTCAGTACATTCAATCTGATATGTGAGTACATTTTTAATTAAATTAAAAAAAATATTTAAATTAGCTAATGCTTGGATGTAATTGACTTGAAATATCTGGGTATGATTCATGCTAATAGTGGCTGCAGGAAAGAAATCAGAACTTATTTTTTACTGTGGCAAAATCTAATCTGTTTCCTTGTTTGAACAGAGCAAGGAACACAATGTTACAAACCTTTTTTTTTTAAGTAGAAAAGGTCTCACATCGCATTTTGCTTGTGCTAATAATTCTCAGTTGGGAAATCCCAATCCTCTTTTTATGACTGGTAGAATAATGAGCTATTGTGATCAGGAACTGACGGGAATTGTGATGTAGCACTTACTCTGAGGTGTTCAGAAGTTGGTCCTGACACTTGATACTGGAAGCAACTGTTTGTTTGGAAGGGAACTACAGTGTAAAACTGATTATTTTTTTTTTTTCCCCCCCTACTCATCAGAAACTTCATGGGGTGAACCAGACCCAGCTCTATCAGCATGCTTAAACACCTGTAGATGGCTGGTGTTGTAAATGCCCCTTGATCATCTGAGAATCACTTTGATTCTTTGTAGAAGGAGTTAAAGTTACCCAGCAACTTGTGGTGAGGCAGTGGAAAATGAAATGGGAGAAATTTCTTGAGAAAAGAGGTGACAGCAGATGAGCTTTTCAAGCCTTAATGAAGCACAACCCCATCCAGTATCTGCGAGAGCCTTGGCTGGGTTAGGTTGGCAGGACTGGTCCAAAGAGGTGGTTCTCCAGACCAGCAGAGCTGGGGTTTCTGAACAGCGAATAGGGATTTAAAATATAAAGATGCCTGGTTTTGAGCAAAGCTTTCTGGGTGCAGATGGAGAGTCATTAAAATACTTAGAGGATCTTCCAGGAATCAATCATCTACAGAATCTAATGAAACAACTATTTTGCTAACCATTTTGGCTTTGTTTGAAAATAGTCTAGTAATCTTACACTTACTGCAATGACTCTTTGCAAGGGTTTTATTACTAGTATAGAAACCATTATTATTATAAAAGACATTTATAATTAACACTTTATGACAGAATGATTTAAGAGAATAATATTCATTGTAACTAAGCAGCTGTGAAAACAAATAAAGTGGTAATGCTAATTAATTTATCACATTAATGCAAATAATATGAATTCACAGAGCTGACAGAAAATAATACGTTAGTAGCTAATAGCAGATTTTTCAAAGAACTGGGACACATTTTAGACTTTCAAAACTGTATTTGTCTCAACAGTGCTGAAAAGCATTAAAAAATAACCACTTTATTGATGTGCATCTTCAATGTTCATTATAATAAAGAGCAATCTTGCTAAATAATATGCCAGGATAACCTTTGGACCCCTAATCAGTGCACAGAAATCCTTATAGTTGGTAAATACGTTAGAGAGACTCAAATAAACAAGGCTATTGTTCTACTCTCAGTATAAATATACAGCATTTAGAGCTCTCTCTGAAAGAACCTATTCTTCCTGTCTCAGTCCTGCTTTAGTCATGCAGATGTGGTTAGTGTGGTCTTAGTTAGCATCCTCTGTTTGAAAATAAGTCTGTAAGTAAAAACCAGCTAGTTTTTAGCTAATCTTTCTTAGGGTTTTCTGTTTCTATGGCAAGACTTCTGGCCAAAAAATTCTGAATTAGTTTGCTAGAAACCTTTCTGTACATCCGGACAGCTTTGTCTAATGAGTGGTCTCTGCCTGTTTGATTTGAATGGTGTGGTCATTAACTGCAGTAAGAATGTCGTTACTGCAAAATAAAGTCAGGCTTTTGCTTGTGTGGTGCTCCTAACATGGTCACAAATGCAACTTTCCTCCCATGGAAGTCTGTCTTCACTTTGGGCAATTGAGTGCTGATATGGGGAAATCTCCTCCCTGCCTTCTTTCCCCCAGGTCTGAGGATGGCAGTAAAAAGAGCACACACAATTTCCTATTCTGTAGTGGG
>NW_010433904.1:24864-37364 GCF_000710305.1 Buceros rhinoceros silvestris | reverse complement strand
GGAGCGATTGTTACTGTGCTCTGGTGTGACCGCTTTGTACCAAGATCACAGTGGTTTTACAGTGGCCAAAAGCCCATTGCCAATGACCAGAACTTTTCCTCTGGCAAATCTAATAGCAGGTTACAGCCACCCTGTGTTCACATGCCCTTTTCATCTTTATTTCCTGCCTCAGCATTGTGCCAATTGTCCTCATCTTCTGGTGTGTTATCGATTAATTCAAGTACAGGTATCAGTGCTCCTAGTGCTTAGAGTCGGCACCCCAAAGCAAGCCTTTTAGGGGCTGACTGGGTATTCAACCAGCGGGGGCACAAACACAAGCCCTGAAGGTCTAAACTCTTTCTGCGGTGAAGTCTGCTTCTGTTCTCAACAAGAGAGATCCATTTATCTCAGGCATTCACCTCTCTCCCTCCCCTGCCATTTGCGGCAAGGTGGAAGCAAATGTCTAGCATACACATTCTTTCCCCAGCTGGATTCAGGTATAAAACTTTCTGACAAGAAATAGCAGTAAAGGGACTAAAGCTAGCTCTGAAGATGAACTTAAGGCCCTTGAAATCTGTAGCATGCCAAGATAGCTTTATAATTTTTTTGTTTTAATTTAAACTAAAAAAAAAAACATAGGAGGATGGGCTGCTGAGATCATCTGTCACACCATCTGTAGTTGCTGAGCAGAATTACTCCAGTGCTGAGCTGGAGGAGCTCCCGTTTGCAGCTGAAGTGCAGTTGGGGATTTTATTAATACATCTCTCACTTATATAGCACCTTTCACTCTCAAGGATCCCAAAGCACTTGTTAAAGGATGAAGCTGAGGAGTGAAGACTACTAGAGGAGGAGAACTGGGAAAACTCCCTTCCTCCTGACCAGTGGCTTCAAAACTTTTTACTGAAGAAAGTGCTTATTGTGGAATTTGATTCCCTTTTGTTTCTCTGAGTGTGGCTCTATGGGAGGTGATTTGTTCCTGCAGAGCCCATCACAGGTATGCTTGTTTTAATTCTATGGTGTGTGTGACCAACACAATTTGCAAGCATCAGTTATCAATCATATATGCAGATCTATGTATGTATTTACAGAGTACAGAAAATAAGAGAAAGAAACAACTGTGATCAGCTGGCATTTGGGGAAAATGAGAGGGGGAAAAAAGCGACATAAACCACCTAATCAGTAGTTTTCAGTCAAATGGCATTTAAACACTGCACTGATGCATAACCTGCCCTACTGCTCTGTGCGGTGGGAGGACAGGTGTCATGTCAGCCGTGCTCTGCCGTGTAACTACAGTAGAAGGGCTGAGTTAATGACAGACACAAGAGTTTGGATGAATGTTAACATGCTGCCATTTCTATGCTGAGATGAAGTAGCAGGGCCTGGATTTATCATTAAAGGAGACCCAAGAGGCTCTCACTGAGCCAGCTGCTAGGGCCCCAAAACATATGTCGCACCCTTCAGCTGTTCATCAGTACAAAAGGCTTCCATCTCAAAGCACTTGACCTTGTTAGCCTCGGTGGTGTCTGTGATATTTTCAACAGGGAGACAGCAGATCAAGTATGGAGAAGAGAATCTCTTCAGGGGAGTGCGTGCAGCCCCTGGCAAAATGACTGCAGAAATGTAGCTGGTGGATAACGGCTGCTCTTTGAGGGTAAAGTGGGGAGGCTGCTGCTGGCTTTCAAAATAGCGGTAGGCAAACAAAAAAGAAATAGTGAGGAAAATAAAAATATGCGAGTGCCAAATAAATTAGCTCACCCTATTCTGAAATTTCCAAACCTCTTTCCACATGCCTCAACTGGTCTTTTTATTTTTACCAACTTCAAGGGGAGTTCAGCTTGAGTAAGGACCGAGTGGGGAACTCTCAGACCAGAGAGAATAACTGTAAGAATTACAGCAGCACTCTCACCCTGACACCTGCAGGTAGTACTAAATGATGGTGCTGGCGTGACAGAGCTCTGGCAGATGCTGTAGTGATGCAGAGCACTCTGGGAAGGGTACTGCATCCTCACGGCTGCACACAGGTTAATTATAGTGGTCCCTTCACACTCTCTCCCTGAGGGCCAGTAAAGCAGTGCAAAGCAGATTTTTCCTCAATGGAAGGAATCCTCATTTCCTCCTTTCCCTTCATGTCTGTCCATTAAGCACTACGACCTGCCCTCCTTCGCCATGATTTTCTGAAGGTAGTTAGTATGTAGGGAATAAGTGTGTGTAAAGGCATTTATTTCTATTTTCTCCCTCTGTAAACAAAACAGTGTGTTTGTTTTCTAGTATTTTTCCATACACAAACCCATATAACGCTAACCTTTAATGATAGCTGAGATGAAACACTCCACATTGTACCCATCTTCCTTGGAAAGAGGGAGGTAGACAAAGGATGCAGAGCCTGTGAAGAAAAAAAAAAAGCCATGACAGATGTTCGTTAGGTTGCTTAACACTGCGCCAGAAGGCACTCAGATCTGAGCACAGTCTGAAACCTGCACTGCATATCATATAACTGAGTTGGACCTTCAAAATCACGAGCTTTTATTGAGAATCAGGAGATTGTAAAAATAACTATTGGGGGGGTTAATTTTGCTTGTTGTCTTGCTGGTCTTTGGGGATTGCATTCTTTACCACTGAAATGATGCACAGTTGGGTGGTTTTCCCAGTGCCTGCAAAGGGAGCTGTGGGTCTGTGGATGCCTTGTATGGGCTATGGGGCACGTTCAGCTGCCCTGCTCAGCTCTGAAATAGGGCCTGATTATTGCAGAAAATCTGTCTGGGCTGCCCCTAGCAGGTATCAAGTCTATCCAGAAGACTGCCAGCTGATCCTCAGAGCATCCAATCCCTGTGAGACTTGCTGGGAGTTTAGAGTGGGGGCTCTCCCCTCCCTGGTTCCTGGAGCTGCTGGGAGGAGGGAGGCTTGATCAGGATGTCTCTGAGTCACAAGAAAACGAGTTGTAGTGGGTGTGCTGAGCTGCATCTCTAAAGGTTGGGGTGAGGGGGGTGAGTGATGTCCACAGAAAAGGACTTGGAGAGTTTCCAGATTGGATTTTTAGGCCTTGCAGGCTCTAGAATAGGATTTTCAAATGAAACATCTCCTGTGTGCTTTGCTGTTGCCTGCTTTGGCATATATGCCACAAAGACCCGTGGGCTGTATATGGCCAGGACCAGGCGAAGGAGAACATGCACATGCATATAATGTGAGAAAGTGGTTCCTCTGCCTAGGAACAAAAGAACAGGAAATGCAGACAGCTGTTTCTAACCAGGTGCAGCAGGTTAGATGTGTCATCCCTGGGTTGCTGAAAACTTCTTTCAATTACTTGAGCAGAACAGTAGTTCAGCATCGTTGAGAATGGGGCAGAAGCTATTCATGGAGTAATGTTGCAATTTTCATTGTTTTCTAATGCAAAATTGTGTTATAATGATACTTGAAAAGAACGTGAATGTTACTTTGATAGCTAATGCAGAAAGCTGATACAATTTTTGGTGGGATAATTTGATCTATCTTTTTTTTTTATACAGAGCGATTTAATGATGTGTGAAGTCTGACAAGTAAATCCTCTTAATGGTTCTTACCACAATGAGCACTGAAAATAGCTCTTTTTCATCCAATATGATATGTATTAGGGAGCAGCTGGTAACTGATAAGGTGGAGGAGATCAATTCTGCAAGCTGCAGAGCACCTCCATTTCCTATTGACTTTGGTTAAAAGCTGGAAATACTTAGTGCTTCAGAAGGTGTTTCCGGAACCCTCCAGAATTGAGTTTAGCAAGGAGTTTGTTTCTTGAACTGTAATTTAGTTATTGCTATGTTAAGGTCTCAATCTTTTGACACAAAGTAGCTGCAGAAGGGGGAAAAATATCTTGCATGAAGATCAATCTGACAGTGATTAGAATATTTTATGGCATCACTGTGAGTACTGAACAAGAAAGAGTATATTGCATCAATAAATTAAAATAGTACATCAGATATTCATGTTGCAGCAGTAGGGTTCTCAAGTCTAACAAGTTTCTTAAAAATTTTTTTCGGTATGGGAAAATTCAGACCACTTACAGTTACTGCTTCTAGTAGTTAAATATACCCTGTTTTGCCGATTTTCTGCTGATTTTTGATTATCTATTTTGCTGATAGATTGTGAAATGAAAATAGTTATGATCACGAATATATTGCAAGTAGTCATAGAAATCTTGACATATGGTATGTGTGTGAAATAGTCTCAAAACTCAGAACCCATGCAGTTTCATACACTGGAAAGCAAATATTTAAGGTAAAGAGAAGGAAAGAGATATGAGAATCAGGGATAAAATTTAAGAGATAGGAACAGGAGACCATACGCAGAAACAAATATCTGCCTGGAAACCCAACTAGTTACATTTAAAGCAGGAGATTGTATTTATATAACAGGGTTGCTTAACAGGAAATGGGAAACTGATGTCAGAAATTATGAGGTACTGATAAGCCTCTTCTGCTCCTGTCACTGCTGGAGGTCCCAGATCATACTTGAGAGCACACCTTCAGGGCTATCCCAGCTCAGTCAACTGGGGAATGCAATGAAAACGGCAATATGCATTTAGCAGCTTTATTAGTAGGGTGGTGGGTTTTTTTTAACGATTGCAGATTAGAATAAAATTATTCTTGCTACCTGAACACATCAATAGAGTTTGCAAGCTTTTCTCATGATGCCTTTTGCAAGCTGTTGAGTAACTGAGGAACAGAAAACTGAAGGACCAGGGCAGTGATGGGATGGGTGGTTGCATCCACTTTGGATGTCCAAGGAAGGCAGTACTGCCCACCCGGACCCCTGTGCGTACCTGGCCATGCTGGACAAATCAGGAAGGCCAGGGCAGACTGCACCCACACTGGGACTACGGGTCCAGCATAAGCATACGCTCTTTACTGGGCTTTGCTGTCCCCATTCTGCAGAGCTACTTTCTGCCAGCTTTGCTGCAGCCTAGTATCTTAAATTAATCCCCGATGATCTCTTCAGGCCCTAAAACTAGAGAAGAGCTTATAATGAATCTTGCTTTGGTATATTCCAAAACAACCGGCTCTTCTCCTTGGCTGGGGAAGAGCATCTACCCTAGATCTTGTCTGCAAGCCTCTGTGGTGCTGTGCCGTGTTGTCAGTCTCTCAGGTGGCTCAGAGAGACAAACTGCTCTTCAAAAGGGATGAGAAAGGTGCACTTCAGTTTGGTGGGAAAACAGACCACAATGAATATCCTTCACGTGTGGCTGGTGTCCAAAGTCCATGAACCATCATCCAGGGAAAGCACCCTCCTGCTGCTGGGTGTGCCGTGTTCTTTGCTTTCATTTGGATGCTTTATAAGTGGAAAGGGGTAGGAGAAGTCTTCTGGGTTTTAGAAGCCTACCTGTGGGTGCTTTGAAAGGGAAAGCAGATGGGCAGGCTCCTGTTGCCCTGTTTCTTGAGGTGTATCTGTCTGAAGAGTAAAACATTGACTTATCTGGGGGAGAGGAGTGTCTGTTTAAAGTACCTCTAGGAGATCCTGAATATTAGCCACTGAATATTTGCCTATTTTTTCTTATTTAGCGTCTAATGAAGAGTATAAGTGCAGGAAAAAAACCAGAAACACCTACTGCATTGTTACAGCTAGTACAGACAATTCTAATATGTGTTAATAGCTTAAATTAAACCATTAACCCCGTATTCTCTTCCATGTGAGGACACGTCCCACAGTTTGTAGACTTATTCTTCACAACAGAAATAATTTCTTATATCAGAAAAAGGTGTTCAATCAATTCTGGTGTGCCTGTGTGTTGAGGCAGTTCGTGCTGGTGAAGCAATTGCTGTATGAATGCTGAACTGAGAGGTTTATACCTATAAATACATGCAAACACACACTTCTCTCACCATCCTGTATGGCATAGTACAGAAGGAACTAGTGACTTACTCTATTGTTCTCTCCAAATAACTTTTTGCCAGATATTTGGTTTACTAATGGAATAAAACCTCCAGAGTTAAAACTTCCCTTCACTTTGACTTCTTAATTCTTCTGTGTGTTTTGTCAACTCTCTTATTGTTGTCTTGGCTCCTACATGCTGACACAGCACCCGTTTCCTTGTCTAATTGTATAAACTGTTCAGCCGTGCCGTTTTCTTTTAATTATGTATTCTTGTTAACCTCTTTATCCTTTCAAAGTTGCAGATTGTGATTGACATGTGGTATTAATTAAGGCATATAATTTATGACATTGGAGCTTGAAATTAATAAGTGACAATACAATTACATGGTTTGCCTAATTGTCCTTCAGTAAGATAAAGATTGACACTCACTGCAGCATTCAAAGTTAAAAGCTCTCAAACAGATAGTGCAGCTGACTGTAATCACCAGGGAAGCCAAAGTAAACAGACCCATTGTAAGGGACAGGCTCTTGGGAACCTACTTCTGTTGCGGCCTCGTTTTTTTTAAATGAATGAATCTACATCTACGGGTCAATCTCAGAATTCAAAGTATAAGTTTTCTGTGATCTTTAATTGCAAATAAGTTTTCTGCCATGCTTATTGATATTTCCCTTTCAAATCTCTCCTCCCCCTGGCAATGAGCCAGCATTCTCAACAGCAACATTTGTTCTTGTTGAGCCTAGCTACATCACTATAATTTTCTTTACATCTCTGATAGACATCTAAAGGTTGGCAACTTACTGTGTGATAGGCAGACCAAAGTGCTCTTTGTTGATAGCATAGATTATGGTCCTGTAAGTGCCAAAGAATATGAGAAATAGTGTTTGGGCGAGCATTGCTAGCAGATTTGGGACTTTGAAACGAAATTTCAAATGGCATCATTGTTTTTAACCACAGACTTTCCTTTGAGATCAAATCCCTTCTAATCTGGTGCCCTGACTGTGCTAAACCCATAAAATTTTAACTAATTTGTCAAGGGCAAAATATGGATACATGCTATGTGTAGATGAGACATTCAGGTTATTCTGTTTGAAATCTCTGCAGCTTTGTTTAAAGGAAGTCTCCAGCTTTGGGTTATTTTAAAAAAATGGAACCTTGAGCAATTACTTCCATTTTAGACTTTTAAAGGTTAATTACTAGAGATAAGAACATTAATAATAGAAATAGAACAATAGAATTCTTCAGGTTGGAAGGGTCTTTCAAAGGTCACCTGGTTCAACTCCCCTGCAGTGAGCAGGGACATCTGCAACCAGATCAGGTTGCTCAGAGCCCCAAGGTCCAACCTGATCTGGAAAGGTTCCAGGGATGGGGCTTCTACTACCTCTCTGGGCAACCTAGGCCAGTGTCTCACTACTCTCGCTGTAAAAAATTTCTTCCTCCTCTCTAGTCTAAATTTCCCTCTTTTGGTTTAAACCATTACCCCTTGTCCTGTCACAACAGCCCCTGCTAAAGAGACTGTCCCCATCTTTCTGACAGCCCCCTTTAAGCACTGACAGGCTGCACTAAGGTCTCCCCGGAGCCTTCTCTTCTCCAGGCTGAACACCCCCAACTCTCAGCCTGTCCTCATAGGAGAGGGGTTCCAGCCCTCTGATCGTTTGTGGGGCCTCCTCTGGACCCGTTCCAACAGGTTCATATCCTTTTTGTGCTGAGGAACCCAGAGCTGTATACAGTCCTCCAGACTACTTCCATCAGAATGTTCTGACAGAATCATTAATGTTTAAAAAAAAAAAGCTATTACTGAAATTTTAGTTTGCTGCCAAATGTCAGGAAAAATAGATGAAAAAAGTAAAACCTCCCCAAATTTTTATTTAGGTGAACCATTAACACACCTTGAAATAGTACTTGGATCAACTTGCTTCAGGATCCCTCTTGATAAATCTGGACTTGGAAATCCTGAAAAAAAACCCGGAAATCCTTAGATTGCAAATTTTACTCTGTGTATCTGCCTATTCTGTTATATTCTTCTGCTGTGGTGTAGTGTGAAATAGAAATGTTCTGCACGTGTATCTGTGCAAACCCTGGGAGAGCAGACTAGTGAGTGAAGGAAAGTGGTGGTAATGGTCTGAGCTGTGATCCCCTCACTCTCAGCTGTAGCTGGGTAATAAGAGGGGACAAAGCGGTAGCTGATTCCATCTCCTTGTAACTGCCTCCTTAGTAAAAGCTGAAAGTCTTCCTCAATCACAGACCTTGATACTGAAGGAAAACACTAAACATTGTGTTTGATCTGAAAGCCAGAGACATCCGTGAGATCTTAAGAAGCAACCATATGAAACAGAAGAATACCGTTCCCTGTGGTGGCATTCTTCTCTTTTATTTCCCATTATACTTTAGAATGAATTTTAAGAACTTGGTTTTCAGAAGCACACACCGCCCCCCCTTTTTTTAATGCATTAGTGATTTGAAATAGCACTCAGTGAGAGATCTGGTGAACAGCATGATTTGAAAAATCGGTCTAAATTACCAGGTGAAAACACAATGGGTATAGCAGGGGATAGCGTTAAATTTCCTGAAATCTCTCTTCCTAATAATAGTACAGTACATGTGAGATGATGAGTTGTAGGTGTCTGGTGGCTCCTTCCAAAGCTCTGGCACATGGGGCATTACATAATCTGCCATATGAATTGACTTCTATGTTTCAAACCCCTCAAATATTCTTTCAGGTTTGTTTTTTTTTTTTAAATCATACATTGACTTATGGGCAGGGCTTTATGTTGTTTTCAGCTTATTTTTCATACTACTGGCATTTGTTTTTGAAGGCCAGCAGTGGCAACCAAAGGTGGAACGGTGGAAGTTGCCAAACAAGTCATTGCAGAGCAACCAATCTAAAAATGTAAAGTCCTAGAAATAAAAACCAGCATAGCTTAAGCCCAACCCTTTTATGGTTTTTGTAGTTGTTCTGTTCTTGGGAAAAGTGAGCCGTGTTTAAGCTCCAGTAGAATTTTGAAAGAATTCAGCATGCCCTTATCTTTATGCATCGTACCATTCTGCTCCAGACCGACAGCCCCACAGAAGGTAATTGGAGTGTTCAGAGTGCGAACTGGAGACAGGGCACAGTTGAGCTGCCTGTGAATAACGGTGCACATCTCAATAAATAATTCTTGATTTCATTGTCATTTCATTGCGGTGGTTAAGGAAGGGTGACTTGGTTAAAACAAATGCAGATCGATTTGTCAAGCAACATGCTTCAACCTTGGGTGCCTATGCATTATGATCAATAATGTTTACAGTCTTTCTCCGTCCCCTCAAAGAGAATGTGCCTCTGCTTGAAGGGAATGCGATTCTCTGCTGCCAGAGACGTTTTATAACTGTGGAAGCCTGTTTCTGGGAAGTCTTTTTGTTCGATGCCAGCACAGAAATAAAAATCATCAGACATGCAAGATGTGAATGGTCATGTGCATAAAGCCCCTTTTTTATAATAGAAACAGCAGAGATCGATAAAGCTCAGAAGAAGAAGGTAACAGCTGTAAGCAGCCTTGTACTGGGGCTGTAATCCTGATGAATAATGTTGCTGTCATAACAGCAGGGATAATTTAATGCTGACACTTAGCAGCATGATAAATAGCTTGTCAGACATAGGCAGTGACAGAGTCAAGTGAAACTGCCCATGACAAGTTCTGAAATATTAATCTTCTACTAGAGTGTGACTGTGCTGAAGGGGCAGCAGTGTACAGAGGACCGGGAGGGGAGACACTTTGTAGTATAAACAAATGCACTTTAGGACAAAATGCTCTTATTGTGTAGAGATATTTCCTTTTATAAGGGCTACTCTTTATGCTGTCCTGTACAGTACTCTGAACAGTTGCCTTTGCAACAGAATAGTGTGTCTTTGCAGCATACACTCTTGACATAATTTCTCTGAAACATTTCTCTTCTTACTCATAAAAGGCTTTTTTGAGTTTAGAGGGAGTTTTCTGTGGAGAAACATTAAATGAAAATGTTTCTTCTCTTTTCTTTTCCGGCCCAACTACCCTTCTTCCAAGGATTTTTCCAATTTACCTAGAATTTTTATTGTGAATGTCACATAAGCAGTGTGGCAGGGTTCCCTATGCCAAACACCAAGTGATTTATGAACTGCTTCTCCATTAGAGATGACCTAGAGTGATGGCAGATACAGCAGGCGCTAGATTTTCAAACCAGACTATTTGTTTAGGTGTAATTTGCTTAATGAAGTTCTATGCTATTTTGATCTTCAGGGGGATGGAGTGGTCCATGCACTGCTCTGAGGATTACATATGAGAGAGTCTTGCATCCCTTTTGCATATTACTTTGATTACCAGGTCTCCTCGTGACAGGAAATGTTCTGCCTCCATTCAAGATCAGGGCTGAAATCAATAGAATCAGAGCAGGCTGTGATGGGACGTGCACTTAATGAAGAGTACGGCAGGAATCGGCAAGCTGAGTAATAATGTATGAGCATGTGACTCTGGTGCCACATCGGTACTAGCAATGGTCTGGTGGTACCAGTAATGAGAAATCTCCTAAAGATTACCAGTTTGCCCTGTGGTTACAGTTGAAAAGGTAATTGATCCCTTTAGAAAGGTACAGGCTTCATTGCAGATGTGCGTTGTCATCTTTAGGGTAATAGTACTCTAACTTCTGTCTTAAAGAGACCGTAAAATGAACTATGGAGTGGGTTAGAAAAAGAGAATTGTTTGACCCATTTTCCATGGGAAGTGAATTTTAACTTTCAGGGTTTGAGAAATACAGCTCTCACGGTACTGATATACTTTGGACACAGTGTATATATTATGGATGTATAATATCCTAAATATTTTGTGATTTAGAGTCTTACTCAGCCTATTGGGGTTGATAGGTAGTTAACTTATCTAGGTGAAATATATTCTAAAACTTTCATAGCAGGATACCTGTGCTTGCCTTTCTTACAGTGGCTGTTGCCTCCAGTGGCGAAAAGTTGGGCTGTTTTGGGGTTGGTTCCAGTATGAAGAGGAAGTTACTCATACTCAACAATCGCTGTTACAAACACAGTGTGATGTGACTGGCTTCTTGGTCTTGACTTTTAAAGATAATGCTGTTTTCTGTTTCAGTGCACACAAACTTCCCAAATAGGTGCTTCAGTAAGAAAATTCGTTTAATGATTCCAAGAGAAGCTGCATTTCTATTAAAAAGCCAAAAAAAGATAGTTTTAGCTTTTTGCTTTTAAGAGGTATCAGTTTTTCTGTATGTAATAGCACACATAACATAGTAATTCAAGTAATGTTTTCCATCACCTTTTTTATAGAAATCTTTAATATAAAGCTTGCTGTGTTGAGTTTTGGGACTTCTACTCATTCTCCATGTATTATTCTTCTGATGTTAGTATCTCATGAATAGTTTAAAAGTGCACGTCAATAGAAGATTTTTTGGCAGACAGATTTTGAGCAGATAGATCAAAAAATCTTATTTTTTGAGCAACTGCAGAAGACAGTATCAGCTAACTTTCCACGGAGTTTTTAATGTTGAGTCTTAGTCATGAACTGCAGAAGACAAAGTGCTGGCAGAAAATATTCAGCTAAGCTTGAAGCTAATGAAATTGAGAATTATCTTATCAGAAATGTTAAAAAAATCCAATGAATTTTGAATTAGCAGGACTACATGCAGAAGCTATTAATAGAGAATTGCCACGTTTTACATTTAAATACTGTGAAAATCCTTTTCCATGAGTGCTGGGATCAGTGCCATATGTTCTCTTGGATCATCCCAGCTGAAAATAATGCGTGCTTCTTGCCATCAGTCAAAACTTCCCATTTATTAACTAATTTCCTTTATTGAAGTTGATCACTGTGGTATTTTCCAGTGGATGAAAGCCAGCAGCGCATCCCTCTTAGCACTACTTTATGGCTACCCTAACGGCAGCGGTGGTTTTGCTTAGCGGAGCTCATTTATCTTGGTGTACAGTGGTACGTTATGGGGAATAGATGTGTAATATTCTGGAACTATACAGCTGTCACCTTCCCAGGCTTTTCTTTGTAAACAACTTGATTAAACAGAATGTCATTAGGAACAGTTTTGCTGGGCTTTTGCTTTCTTGTAAGAGTTGATATGCTTGTTGGCAATTTCTCTCCCGGGCCTCCCCCCAAATGATAGCTTTGGAGAAATATTTACTGCAGTGTTTTGTGCAATGGGAAATGAATAACCAATTTGAGAAGAGCTGTTTAATTGGGGCAAGCCCCCCCCCATTACCTATCTGCATCCCCCCTCCCCCCCACACTTTGCATTAAACTGTTAATCGATCACTGCTGCAGGATGGTCCTAATCCTCTTGGTTTGGAGTTCCTTGACGCTATGGGACGGTTTGCCTAGGTGGCAGAACTGACATTCCCATCCACACACCATTCTTTTTCTATCACTGATGGGGTACATGGACTTTTATCATAATGCCAGTCGTACAATTTTTAGAAATTGAGTTTTCTGTATTTTAAGCTGTCTATAATACTAATTTTTGCCATTGCACAAGCACAATAAAACCATAAATGGCAGATTTTAGGGGTTTAAAAATGAGCATAAATATACTGAGGTTGATTAGGAATTGAGCTGACACGAAGGGAGGTGTACACCTGAGCAGCTTCCTCCCACATGCTCCATACCTATTTTTCCTTCCCTTTCTCCATGCTGCTCTTGGTAGG
>NW_010433904.1:0-20000 GCF_000710305.1 Buceros rhinoceros silvestris | reverse complement strand
GGGTTTGCTTTTCTCTGTTCTTCTACAGAGATGAGGAAGAACTGTGAGAAATATATTTTAAAAACTTGAACTTGACAAAAATAGATATTACTTTTTCCCCTGCCATCTTTAGCAATTCGTGAGGATCAGTCAAAGCCCAACAGAAAGAAAATGTAATAGTCTGATCTATGCTATCCACCCCATTACTTTGGGTGGGGTTCTCTGCTCTGTTTATGTTCTGAAGAATCCTAAACCAAATTACCATGTGAGAATGTTTCAAACATGATGCTTTTGTTCCATTGAAGCAAAGCAAACTGTAAATTGCAAAATAAAGAATAAAACTATAATTACTGCTTTCATTTATTCATACCATATTAATGTAATATAATTATCTGGCAGGCAGGATTTTATGAATACTCAATGGAAAGCCACCAAATGGTGGTTCTAATGAAGACATAAAAACTAATGCTTTAATGCAGTAAATCACATTTCGTTACTTTTAAAGTGACAAATGTTTCTGAACTTTATAATTGGAAATAATGTGTTTTGGCTCCCTGCAAAAGGCTCTTCAGAGTGCTAAGGTTTAGAAATATTTCAAAAGGGACAGAAGTGCCAATGGGGTACTGTAGGAACTGTTACGGAATTTTTTGCAACATGCCCTTATTGGTCAGTATATTTTGTCATGTGTGTTCTGACCTCTTAGAAAATTTTTAAATGATTGGGACCCTAAATAAGGCTTCAGGTTTGGATCATATACAAATCATAATAGACAGAGCTGTTTGAATGCACAGTCAAACCTCAAAACCCAACATGTTTTGAAGAGGTGTCCAAGATTAAAAATAATTTTTTTCCTGTACATAGATATGTTATATTCTGTATTGAAAAGGATCAAGGTTCTTTTCATGTTGTGTATTTAATCTTGTTTACATTATGTTCTAATCTTTTACATTACTTTAACTGTTGGAAGGGGTGGAGAAAGTAGTTACAAGGCTCCAGACATTCCTTCAAGGAGAGGAAGCACGAAGGTTGGATCCCTATTGAAAAAAACCAACCATACCACCACCACAAAAAACAATTAAAAAAACAAAACCAGGAAAAAAAAAGTCTCTCTTGATCTTCCTGAGATAACCTGTGATGTGATGTTGATAAGGAAATATTTTACTAATTGTTTCCATCTTTAAAGAACCTTTTAGAGTATGCAATATGAAATTAAGCTACAACTCTGAATACAGAGTTTATTTTAAAGAATGTACAGAATGAGGGAGAAAGCAATCCACACAGCTATGTGATGTTGAAGGCATACACAACTTCCTTCTCCAGGACTTCCTTCTTCACCCCGTTATCCCGTGCGCAGACTGTCAGTACATGGTACACCGGAGCAGCGACCTGATTTAGGAGAGAGGGATCATGTTATATTTCACCTATTTCTTCTCCTGAATTGATGCTTAGAAGGCTGCTTATTAGGCTGAAGATATTTGGGTTTTGTTTTTAATGGTCTTTCTCCTCATTCTTTGGGGAAAGTTCTGCCTTTAGAATGACTTGGATTTTGAATTATTTCTGTATTGTGGCTTTCTGAGATCAGGAATGACATAAACCCCACGCAACTCGTGTGTGCTTGGCTACTGATGACTGGACTTGTGTACTGTGGCTCTGTGTGGATGTGGCATCAAAGCCAAAGACGGAGGGAATGTTATGTTGAGGAAATGATGTTCTAAAGCTATCTTCAAAAATTTTAATATAAACTACTGTGCCGAGAAGTATTGACAGTCAACCCTTAATTGACAGCAAAATGTCTTTAGTCTTCCCTGTAATTGTAGTGCCTTAGGAAACAAAAAGAGTACGGTGACATCTAATAATTCTTAAATAAAAAACATGTGCCAAAAGTGCACCACAAGATGCGAAACAATGTGGTTAACTGTCTCTGTAAAAGAGCAGAAATTATCTTCTGTAAAAGAGCTTTAATATAAGCTAAAGCCATTTTCTGTTAGAGAGCAGCCAGGCACTGCAAGGGTCAGGAAGCTCATTTTCCTCAAGTCTCAGCCTATAACAGTGGTGCAAGTGTAACATACCTAAATAAACATCCACAGTAATTTTTGCATAAATGTAGAACGACACGAGAATCAAGATGCAATTATTTAGCATTTATGGGGGAAGGAGATGGTTTATTTGGTATGTCAAGGACTGACTCCCTTGAGAGAGAGAAACCACTCACTGAAATGTCTAAATTTTTACAACGTGTTGGTATGGCAGCAGCATTAAACAGGTAGTTGTTATATCTTTGCCAAATCTTAACCTATTTCTAATCAACAAATTTAGGAGTCTTTCGGTTTGACTATGGCAAACAAAGATTCATAATTAGAAAAAGGAAATAAAAAATTTAATTAAAAGAATTGACTAGGCAGTGCTGTGAATTTAGTATGGCAAGAGTTAAGGGATTAACTGAACCTGCAAATGTATTTTTATAAGGCCTAGAGTGTTAACCTTTATCAACAGAGTACTAGTGAGCAAGAAAAAAAGTCCCTTTTTAATTTTTCTTAATATTAGCCTCTCTTGAGTCCTCCCTGCATTACATTGGAGGATTTGTTCAAATGCTAGAAATCGCTGAAAACTGTTTAGCAATACCCAGTGGCTGTTTGAATCAGGTCCTTCAAAACAGCAGAGGTTTGCAAGACAGAGGTCTTGATTCCCCAGGCCAGTCAATGACATTTGGATAAAGCTGTTACGCTTCAGGCTGTGGAGGTCAGAATAGATTTTTGCTGTATTACCAATAGATTTGTTTGAAACTACCTTTGTATCGGTACTCCAGATCTGACTGCTTATCATTAATCAGAACTCCCCAGTGTCAGTGGAGTTGGAAGATGGCAGAATCCCAAGCCTGGTTGCGAAGCTGTGGGAGGTGGGAACGAGGATATTGAACCACTAGTTGGTATCTTTGATGTAACGAGAGAGCGTGAGGGACCTGAGTGTGCTCCATCAGTGCTGTGATGCGTGTGCTGCACCCTGTCCTGTTTCAAGAGGTCTTGCTCTTATTCCTGGGCTCTGTGTTAACTCGCCTTGCACCTATGGTATTTAAATCTGTGTTGCTTCTGTCCAGACCTGATCTGGGGTCCTTCCTAAGGGAGCATCATGTGCTGCTGTTGTGTTTGAAAAGTGGGAATGTGGGGCACTGTGGCCAGCAGAGGATGGGTAGGATGGGACACAGTGCGGCTGTGGTTTGTCTTCTCTGCTGTCCCTGCTCCCTTTTGGCTGGAGACTTGGTGACTTGTTATATTACTCTCATCTTTGCTATCTTGATCCTGGGAGATATTCAGGAAAGTTTAAGCAGCACATTAGAGTAAGAGTGAGCCCAGGCTCTTGTGCTGGTTTCTAGCTGGAACAGAGACTTGGCAATGTTAAAGCTTTTTAGCCCCTCTTAGGGATGGTCCTCGGACCACTGGAGTAAGTCTGTGTGACTAGCTATGTAGCAGACAGGTCAGAAGTATGACCCAATCCTGGACTCCTTATCTACCAGCTAGGGGTGTTAACTATCAGAAACTAGAATAGAAATAGTTAAAGAAAGTGATAAACCAATGTAACTGTTTCCTGTGAACCAGTAATGGTGATCTTTGTTATTTTTCATCTAATGCGCCTTGCTGGAGAAGTGTAGCAACAGCATGAGTACATTTACTTGCTTTGGTACTTTATTGCAGCTTCCTTTCTGGCATCATGAATTTCACCCCTTTTCTAGAAGTTCATATTTCTCTTATTTTCTATCAGAAATACATACCGTTTCTATTTTGTGTCAGCACTGGTGTGGCCAGCAGGAGTTACGGCAGTGATTGTCCCCCTGTACTCAGCACTGGTGAGGCCACAACTTGAATGCTGTGTCCAGTTTTGGGCCACTCACTTCAAGAAGGATGATGAGGTGCTGGAGTGTGTCCAGAGAAGGGTAATAAAACTGGCGAAGGGTCCAGAGCACAAGTCCTATGAGGAGCAGCTGAGGGAACTGGGGTTGTTTAGCCTGGAGAACAGGAGGCTGAGGGTAGACCTCATCACTGTCTGCAACCACCTGAAAGGAGGTTGTAGTGAGGTGGGGGTCGGTCTCTTCTTCCACATAGCAAGTGATGGGATGAGAGGAAATGGCCTCAAGTTGTGCCGGGGGAGATTTAGGTTGGATATTAGGTAAAACATCTTACAGAGAGGATTGTGAAGCATTGGAACAAGCTGCCCAGGGCAGTGGTGGAGTCCCCATCCCTGGAGGGGTTTGAAAGATGTGTGGCTGTGGTGCTGAGGAACATGGTTTAGGGACCCTGGCAGTGCAGGGTGAATGATGGGAACTTGATGATCTTAAAGATCTCTTCCAACCAAAATTATTCTGTGATTCTCTGCATTCAGTAATAAGTAACTCACAAACCCTGCCTGATTCATGTTATTTGAAATTTGTGTGTACCTGTGTGGAGTCCCTATCCCACGTGAACCTTTTTTAGGAATTTTTTTGTTACTGGTCTTTATCTTAGTGCTGGCGAGCCACTGGTCACTTTATTGATGGGGGTGTGGGTGGAAAGCTCCAAGAACAATCTAAGTGTCTTCTGGAAGGCATGAAGCATACGGTCACTTAACAAAGCTTGTTAATCTTCTCCCTGGTGCTTGCTTTCCTGGTCAAAACAGTTCCTCCTTGGGACAGCTACTTTCATCTGGAGACAATTTCATTGAGCTGGACAGTTTTTGATGCTCTGCTACAGCATCTCTTTTTTTTTCAATTTGCTTTCTGTTCTTGCGCTTTATGTCAAAAACTAATCTGCTTTACAATCCGGTAAGTTTATTAAGAAACCCCACAAAAGATACTTGGGTTTGTATCATCAAAAATGTGTCCTCCAGCTGTATCTTTATGGATATATTTTGGTTTGTATTTCTGCACAATTTATGCTGAGAACGACAGTCTTGAAAAACGGTTGGTGTTGTGGCGAGCATGACAATACGCTTGTTTTCCTGGGAACTCCTGCATCTCTTGTCCTCTGTAATAAATTTGAAGGAGATCAATTTACTCTCTGCTATTTTTACTCTTGTTTTTGGCTTATATTTGGAGATATGTTTTGACACATTTTAGTAGTTTATCAATTATCTCTATAGTTTTTACCAGCTCTGGGCATATCTATTATTTTATCCAAAGACCTGTACATTTCTTATTGTGATGTTTTGAACCAATTCACAGTTTCAGCAAAAAAAATATTTTGGTCTTTCATAGAAACCATGCAGAAAACATCACAGAAAATTTTCTCATCTTCTATTTTTCTTAACCATGCTTGCAAGATTTCTGATCCATCCCACCTGGCAGCTGGTAAAGTGATTCTCCTAAATTATGTTTTTCTGTGGATGACACGGTTCTTGACTCTGCAAAATAACTTTGTTTAGCAGTTTGGAGTCTTCATCTATCCTTTCTTTAAGATAACTTTAAGATGTCCCGGATTTTAAGCCCAGTATATCTGTAGGGTTCCTGCTAGGTGATGGGTTTCATGAGATTCAGGTTTGTTGGTGGGGTGTTTTTTTGTTTGCCTGGGTTTTAATTTGGTACCCTCACACACAACACTGGCAACTAAACTGGCCCAGGTTTGGTGTCTAGTCACAACCATGCTAATGCTTCTATTTTTTCCTGTGGTGTTCCCTGTGCTCTTTAATAACTCTTGAAGTAAACACTTGTCGTCTTATGCTGTCTGTCTGTTCAATATCTGATGATTCTTCCTGCATTTTCACGAATAGCCTTGCTGTTAGTTCTTGTGGCACTTCAACCGTGTGCAGCTCAAAAGTGAATAAATAACGCAGAAAAAGAATTGTTCTGGTAAAGGCAAGCTGAAGTTACTTTATCCTGAACAACTTCAAGCCAGTGTGAGATGGAAGGATTCATCCTGTTCAGAAGATGTTATGTATTGTGGTCCCTGAGCCGGTACAGCTCTGCTCGGGAGCACCAAGTCTGGTCTATCTAGCTCCTGCCAGAAGAGGAAACTGTGCTTAAGGTGATAGATACACCGAGGTGGCTAATCCTCCCTTGGCAGCACCAGCAGGCACTGGCGGTTTCTGATGCTAGGCTGGTTTTACTCTCGTTGCTGGTTTATATTTGGGAGTCACAAGGTGAAGAAGATAACTTTCTGGCAGGGAGGGTCTTAGATGTTTCTGTCAGCATATAACAACTCTGAAGGCAGTCCATCTACATGTGACACTGTGATGGAAGGTGCCTTTTCTTGCTTCCAGAAGAAATGGCACAGATTTGAAACATTGCATGGGTCTGGAATTTTTGTTTTTGATCTCCCATCTGTGCTATTTTTATTTTTTGATCCTTCTCAGCACTTTGACTTCTACTTGTATGTGAATTTATAAGGACAACTCTGGGCTGAAATGATGTGGTGCTTCCTTCCTAACCTTGCTGCTTTACCCAAGATTTAAAAATTTAGGTTTTCTTCTTCCTTCATCTGCTGAATCCAAAAGCTTCTCCATTAACTGGTAGTTAAGAAACAACTCTCACTGTCCCAACTGATGATATAATATCTGTATCGGTCTTGTGTAGGGTTTTTTTTTTAATTGAAATTAAATGTGTCACTGTTTTGTTTTTAATTCTGAATTAGGTGAAATTTCTCACGTGTCACTATGTCAGAAGCACTCAAAGAACAGAACTGATTTTTAATTGGCTTAAGGGCTGAGGCAGGATACTAGGAAAGAATTAAACTTTATTTCTAAAACTAAAAGATTAATGTTCTTAATATCTAACTGCAAAACTTCAAGTTCTACTGACTGAGATTATTATATGGGATGGAAAAAATGGATCAAATCATATCTGACTTTTAAATAAAGTGTGAGAACTAAACTTCAGTCAATGTCTTTTTCTGCTGACAAATATGTTACTAGCTTGTAAGCTATGATAATATATATATATAGTATTTGCAGTGGTATTGGTATGTTTCTTGTTCACAAATTGACACCCTTCTTCTTGTGGATTGAGTCTGTCATTACTGCATTCAACTTGGCTAAGTGGGTTATGGAATAAAGCCCCTTAAGCTCAACTTTGGTTTTGTGATCCAGTAAAATGTTAATAAGAACTATTCATACATCTTGCAAAGGGTTTTGGATTTTACTCCTGTAAAAATTGTTAGAGCTGAGCAAAATCAGGTATTGCTATTGTTATTCGGGTTAATTTAGAGGCCCCCAAAAGTCAGTATTTTCAATGTAGAAAATAATCTTAAAAGGCAAAAGTGGAATTGCCATGAATGTTGAAAAAGGTAACTGTAGTTCCATGATAAATCTGATGAACAAATACTTTCTTATACTGTATACTTAAGACTGGTCTTTATAGGCTTATCTATAGTCATTTACCCACTTGGTGGTAGGTGAGTGAAATAAAGAAAAGGAACTCTATTTCCCTTAAATTAAGGAAGTTATTTCAAAGTTATTGACCTGTGGAAGCTGCTTCAGCCATTTAGCTGAAGTACCTCCAGTAGGACATTATGTGTTTGCCTTCTCCAGTTATTCCAGTTGGTGTGCTATAGAAAGATCATGTTCCAAGGATGGTTTTCCTGTGCATTTTCTTCTTCCTTCAGGGAAATAGTAGTAGTAGTAGTGGTGACTAGCTTGGTTGTATAGAGGATTTTTTTGTGCCTAGTCTCTCATTCCTCTCCTCTTGTGTCAGGTTGCTTATGGCAATGTAGAGGAAAACTGGTAAGAGAGGATGTACCAGCTTCCCAATTCCTCCTGCTGTACAGGTGGGAAGGATGGGGACGATGTACCATCATCTCTTAAACCGTTTTCTCATGCGCTAATTGCTTAACCAAATGTTTGTATGCTTGTATAGGTGGTTTTTGGGTTTTGTTTTGATTTTTTTTTTTATTCTATTCATGTGCTCTTAGGTTTTACTCTTTCTTTATAGCTTTGCTGACTCTGTAGCCTGAAGAGGTGAATGGGTTGAAGCTGGAAGTGAGCAGTGTCTGCTTTGCTGCACAGTTCCATGTAGTCCAGTGTGTGCATGGAACTGGAAGTTCGTGCGCACATGGAACTGTAATAATGTGGGAATTAAGGGAAGGCACCATTAATTATGCAGCTCTTGCACTGTCAGAAGTGGATAATTCTATGGTTCAATGGCTTTATGTCATTTTAAGGGTTGTGTTTTGCAGTGTAGTAACTTTTTTTTTTTGCTCGTCTTGAATGTGTTAGACACAAGCAAGCACCTGAAGCTGACAATTAACCACATGGGTCCTACTGCTTTGCCTGTTTTTCCTTTTCTTATGTGCTTATCGGTCTTTTTGCTTGGATTTTGCTGCTGTTGCTTAAGGTGGTAGAAGCCCCATTCCTGGAACTGTTCCAGGTCTGGTGGGACCTTGGGGCTCTGAGCAACCTGCTCTGGGTGAAGCTGTCCCTGCTCCCTGCAGGGGGTTGGACTAGATGACCTTTGAAGGTCCCTTCCACCCAAACCAGTCTGTGCTTCTATGGGAACGTACTCTATGGTCTTTTACAGGAAAATGTCTTGTGCTCTGTCTTCTGGGAGAGAACAATTTCTTTCTTTGTGAATATTGTTTATTTATTTTATTCTGGAGAAGGGATCTTATTTACCAAATCCACGTCTAGGGTAGGCTGCGAGCAGCACTCCCCCTTCCAGCAGTGCCTCTGGAAGCCCTTCAGCGCAGGCACCTGCGAGGGCAGGCAGGGTCGGGGAGAACATCCAGAGTCTGAACGAGTTCCCAATTCCATCGGGGTGCCCATGAGCTCCTAGTTGACCACGCTCTTGCGTCACTAGATGGCAGCCTGTCCTCCGAGATGCACCGGGCTCCCAAACCTGCCGCTGAGCTGGATCAGTTCAGTCACTGTTAAATCACTTACAAAGTTTGATGAAACAAAAACTTACATCGGAGGTGAAACGCGGTGTTTGCACTGGAGAGCGAGTTCTGCTGCCACGGAGTGCTCGGCTTCTAACCGTGCTGCTGGTCTTCTCTCCCTGCACCCCATCCAAAGTTTTCAGATGATTCAAGTGGTGGTTTTTGTTTGGTTGCTTGCTTTTGTGTGTGTGTGAGTTACAGAGTGGGAAGGAAAAGATGTGAATAAATCTGAAATTTTATTTTTGTCTGCACAAGCTGGTAACTCAAAGACTATGCAGTTTACTGCCCCAAAATACTGCTTTTCTTTTGTGGTGATAATTTCCAGGAAAATTTAAATGCATTCTGCTTCAATACTTACATATCAATGGATTTCATTTTTTAATGGAATAATAATTTAAAATGCAAATCATTGCATTTACAGTTCTGCATTTATTTGATTAATAGCTCTCAGATTGCAGTGCTTGTGCTAGTTTTTTATTGATAAAAAAACTTGTCAAAAAACCCTCCTTCATTTTGAATTTCTTTCTCTTCTGAAAAAAATGGTTGCAAAAACTATTAAAACTCTGTATTTATGTAGTAATATTTATTTGAGCACTGTACTACCCAGAAGATCCTGAAATAATTCTTTAACTATATACATAATGTTTTCAGATCAAACATAAAAATGTACATCTACTGCTCGAAGAGTGTTACCGTGTAGAATAACGTGTTAGGGTTTTTTTTAATTTCCTTGAAAACATCTAAAGTAATTTTTAGAAATTTAACAATCAGACAGCTATCTGATGTATCCTGCCTCATTTAACCATTCAGTGCATGCTGAATTTTTTCTCAACAGCATGTCAATACCACATCAATATCATCATTAGGAATTTGAACAATCAAACGGATTTGCAGTGTATGCTTATCATGATTAGCAAGCATGGGCTGCATATTTCTATTAACAGCACATCGATATCATCGTTAGAAAATCAGCCATCAAATAGATCTGCCGAGCAAGCATATGCTGAGCATCGTAATATTTAGGATCCAAAAGGCTTTGTTTAGCATAAGTCTGTTTCTGTTTCAGTTAATTTCTGCTTCTCAGGACTATCTTTTATTGTAAAACCTTTAAAATAGCGTTTCTGTAAACACGGTATGATATAACCTGTACCAGAAACCACAGCAATAGTACATTAGGATTCACAAAGGTATCATAAAGGCATTTATGAAAGACTTGCAGTGTACTGCACCTCTAACTTTGCCACGAAAGCTTTGGTTTTCGAGAGTAACCTCAGTACTGCATATATGCAGCTATTTATTGCTCGTTCCTGCTCCACTGTAACTGTGTAAAAGAGTTTAAACAGCTTGCTCTGTTCGTGTTATTAACTTGTGGTGTAAAGTTTTCTATTTAGAGAGGAAAAAAAAAAAACAACAATAATCCCGGAGTTTACTGAGACGATTCTTATTTCTCACGTTTTCCTAGATTTATATTGAGTGCAATCTAGTATTAACATCCTATCATGATGAAAACGTAGTAGCAATAGGCTCTGATTTTGCACCATGTGCTGGAGAATTAATGGCATGCACCTATCACTGCAAGATAGGAAGCAATTAACTGTTCTTCCCCATGCACGTTCGTGTTTTGATGCCCATCAAATGCAGTGATTCACTGATACAGGAAAAACACCACAATTAGTAAATTCGGTTTGGGATGTCCAAGGTGTGTAGAAATTTTGTCCGAGACGACAATTGAACCAATTATATTCAGAAAGATTTTTTTTCTTTCTGTTAGCTTCCAAAAATCTTAATTGTAAATTTAATGGAGAGACACTACAGTGCAATATTCTTTCGTGACTTTGGTAAATAACAATGAATGCAGAGCAGAATTTTGGCTTTCTGTCTTTATTGCCTGTGAAACACCCGTTCAGTTGTAGGTTTGCTTTAAATACAGTAATATAATAAGGAATGGCAGGGTCCTACTTTAAAGATCCGTTTGTTTGGGCAGTAAAAATATAGCCTTTCAACATTCTTAACCAATTACCCGTGTTTGTTTGTGCTGTTTATGGCTTGTGACTCCAGCAGAGCTAATAGTCAACACCAGTCTGGGCATCATTGCAGGAGATTCACTTCTCATGGAGATGACTCCTGCAGCCTCTCTGACCTGCGTGAGGTCTCTGCTAGGGTCGTGCTCCTGACATCTTGCAGTAGGGGAGGACAAGGACAGAGCATATACTGTTTACAGATGGAGAGTTTAACCTTGCCTAAGATTTCACCTTGGCTGCTGTTGTTTTTCATAGCTCCCGTTTCAGTGCCGATATAGTAGGTTTATGGGTGTGGAAGCATTATTTTTATCTTGGCGTTGGTTTGAGGATAATCGGGTCATCTGCAGAGAGCAGCCTGAACTCTGACTCTCCTCGTTTAAAACCAGTGATCTCCCCAGCCTATCTGCTAAGACCGTGTACTCCAGCAATTTGATGATGTTGGTTTCGATGAAAATGAGTATTACACTTTTTATTTATTTCATAGCCACTGTTTACTGCATTCAATAAGTTGCACTGTTGTAGTCGTGGTAATTGTGTGTTCTGGGCTTGTTTCAAACACGCCTGTGCCTCATGGGAGCCAGTCACGTGGCAGCTATACAGCGATCCTTTTTTTATATGTCATCAAATTGTATCTTTTGTGCCTTCTGATGCAGGGGTCATGAACTTTAGGTACAGTAATAGCAGAAAACGGGGCTAGCTGAAGAAAAAGCCTTCTGGAGGCTTGTATGGATAGTACAGCACGAACAGAAACTGCTGACAACTCAGCTTTCCCAACTGTCAGGTACTTAGGCTCAGCTGATGCAATAATAATTTGCACAGAACAATAAGCTGTATTGCTGTATATAATATTCTTTTTTCTAATGACTCATTATCCTAGGATGATGATGAGATGAGTAGAATATAAGTGTATTAAAACATAATTGCTTTTCTGTTCAAACAAAAGCATGCAGTGTATATATTCTGACAAATGCCTACTGAATAGGAGTGGAGCCTTTTTGTTCTTTCTCAGTTTATGGCAATGCCTGCCGTAACTGCCTATTTAAGATCTTAATTGCTTTTAATTTGAACAGTTACCTGATAGTTGCTTTGGGTTGGAGAATCAGACACAAGAATATGCCTCTTTGCTGCAAAAGTGGACTGTTTACAGAACAAGAATGTCAACTTCTGTGGTTCAAGTTGAACAATTGTAAGATTAATTTTGTACAGCTATTTCTCTTGTACCGTAAACAATTGTATAAATATTGTAGCAATGTGGAATTTTTTCAATCAGTTGTCCTAAAAATCTTTGCAAATATTCTTGAAAAATGATACTTCAGAAGATATCTGCATATCAACGATTTAGTTTCCATTGATGTATTATCACTGGACTTGAATTAATATCTGTGGGTGTTAAAGCCAGCCTTAGACAAGCATCTACTTTCAGCTCTCATACTCAGTGCTAAAACCCTAACCTTAAGTTTCCCTGGCTAATTCTGCTCTTCAGAAGATGCTGGTCCTGGGTAGTCACTTGCATAAATACATTTGAATGTGAAATATAGCAAGGCAAAATTTCTTCCATCTACAGATTCACCTTTTCTGTTGATGACCAATATTACTAGACTCTATTTTTGGACTCTTCATTACTATTACCTCAGCCAGAACCACCAGAGCATGTGGTATCTTCACGTAATTAAACTTTGCCTCTACCCTTGGCTTGCTACCCAAACCACCAGAGTCTTTTCCAAACCCCTTGGGACAATGGCTATGGAAAGTGTCGATGTGTTAGAGCAACTGGTGATCTAGGTACTAAGTATGAATCATCCCCTGTATTTTTTTTTTTTTACCTGGGAAATTTGGTCTTTGTTAGCTATGTCTTGTTACTAATTTTTCTGGGGCCACCATCATGATATCCTTGACAGAGATTGTGGTTAAACTGTCTTGAGAGCTAAATCAAGAGAATTCATCTTTTAACTTCTCTCAGGAGTCCTGAAGATCATGCTAAAGGCAGAAGGACAAATAGGTACGCCATGAACCGCACCACAATGGGATGCAGTGTGGGCATCAGGTGGTTGCGCCTCAGCAACCCCTGTAGTGAGGGGGCCTTCTATGCTTGCGAGGCTCAGACCTTATGTCTGAGCGTGCCGTTTCTGGCAAGGTGTTAGCATGAGGTATTTGAGTACCCTTTCTGCTTAAACCCAGTGGAAAATAAGGTTTGCTTTAGTAAAACTAAATGTAATGACGTATGGCTTGGGTAGAGCAGTCAAGAGCTGGCACTTTATTTCTTCGTGTTGCCTTAAGCGTTAGCAAAAGTTGTGGGGTTTACTGCTTAATTAAAGCTTTACTTAATGAAAAGCATGCTATGCCTTCTGAGGGCAGTGACATAATTTTTCCAAACAGTACCTGTTTACCAGTTTCCCTGCAAACAGAGGGGGGAACAGATACTTAATGAACGTGGTGGCCAAGTACACTGCTTGATGCATTGTGGTTCTACAGGATGGAAGTACAAGTTGCTCGTACATATTGTCCTTCTGTCTGGCTTCTCTGAATCAGTGCTCAGCCTTCTACTTTGTTGTCTTTGCTTGTCTTCTTTATATCAAGACAACATCTGGGAAAAAAAATTGTTAGAGAACCATCTTGCTCATATCATGAGGTATCTGGAAAATGCTTTCAGTCCTTTAAGCCGAAGTTTTTGATGCCTTTCCCAAAAGCATGTGGACTTTTTCCTTGATGCTGTCTAGGTTTCTGTTATGCTGTTTACCAGGGGCTTAAGGGGTGGTTGAAGTCCCCCAGATGTCTGGTTTTCATTGCATCTCTATCAGTATCAGGACAAGAGAAATGTCTTTGCAGGATAAGCTTTCTCAAAGATACTGTCCCTTTTCTCCCATCACCCTCCTACCTGAAAACGAACCTGGGAGAGGTTTAAAGCACGAGTGATGTCTCACCCCAGGTTCCTTCCAGTTCCTTAGAATCCATCTTCCACCTCTTTTATATCCTGTTTTTTCAGCATCAGACTGAATTCCTCCTGGGTAGTGTCACCTAGGGTTGCAATACTGCAGTACTACATCACTCCAGTGCCTCTCTGCCTGCTGGGTGATACGTTCCCAGCACACAGTTCCAGCGCTCTCTCTTTCTGCTTTCACAGTTTCTCCAGCCAAGAGCTACAGAGCAGTCTCAGAAGCATCTCTTTTGTGGTTATGGAAGTGCTGCTATTCTTCATACACTTGGCCTGAGACTTTTCATGTTATGATTTTGCTGACTCGCCTTGTGCATCCCTGCTGCGGTGGTAAACTAGAGGTTACACAAATGCAGGGGACACTCACCTACCAAAGAGCAGGGAAACCTCCGTGGTCCAGTTCTGCGTCATTCCAAAGCTAGCGGAGAGGTTGAAGAGCAGTACCAGAAAGGTACTGATGAGTCTGAAATACAGTCACAATATGAAACTAAGGTTCTCAGATGGAACAAAAGGGCATGTTCAAGCTTGAACCAAAGGTTGTGCAGTTACCAGAGCCTCATAGATATCTCCAAGCACGTTAAAGCAGTAACGCAGAGCGTGCCTCTTGATGAACTTCTTTCCTGCTATTAAACAACAAGATTCCCTGTAAATGCCTGATGGTCTGAAACCTGTTCTTGGGACTTCTGCATCTTCACAAATGAGCAGAAGTATTCTTACAGAATTGCTATTTAAGCTTTGATTTTTTTTTTTTTGCAGTGTGTTTTGTTTTTGTTGGGGCTTTAGTTAGTGGGGTTTTTGTTATCTTTTTTTTTCTTTGAGTTTTCTCTGGGTTTTTTCCTTCAGGAAATTTGTTGTTTAAAACTATGCTGTCATCAAAAAATTTGGGATAATAGTATGTCTACAGTATGGGCACAGCCCTGACTGACATTAGCATACTGAGCTAGGAGTAAATCCATCAGATGTTCCTGGTTAAACTGTGATCAATAAAACATACAGGGCTCTGTGCAAGCCAAGGTCTCCTGTTGTTAGAGCAGGTTCTCCAAGTTGTGCTGCATTTTCTGGTGGCAAGTTAACTATAATAAAGCTTGCCTGGATCTAGCTACCCTGCATGAGGTTGGGTGGAAATAATGTGCGTTGTTTTAACCAGCGAGGTAAATGGTAACAAAGAGTATATATGTTGTGATGCCTTTCTAGCTGCCAACATTTGAAGATGCTTCCTAATTTTTTCCTGTGTTCATTATATGTAATATTTTTGGTTCTGTATACATGGTCAAGGATTTTGGTAAAACTTGACCCAGATACTCAGATTTTATATTTATTATTAACACTGTTTTGGGGTGTCTTTTTTATGATTTTTTTATAGACCTTGGTTTTGTGTTAAGTTCTCACATGTCACAAGAACACAGTATTGGACTCCTTTATTATTTTTTTACTTGAATAACATCTACCTAAAATAAGCGTTGAAATATATTCTGTTAGATGGCCACATTTCTATGTAATATCCAGGGGTGAAATTCCCCCCCGAAAGACACATTTTCCCCCTACCCCTCCTAAAAAAACTTGAAACCCTTTTCCTTTTAATACATTTCAGAAGATATCTACTTGATTACCAAATTGCTCTCTAAGGCTAGCAAATATGCTGCAGTCTGAGATTACAGACTGCTCTAGCTGAAGGCAATAATTCTCTAGAAAATCTGTAAGTAGCTGCATTAATTTTTCCCCATGCTATATCCCACATCCACACTGAGAGTTATTTGAGAAGTGTTGTTCATGTGTGGGGAGCATGGGAAGAAGGAAAACAAACGCCCGTAATACGTTGAACTAATACGTAGCTTGTAGTCTTCTATTCCCCTTTCCTCTTCATAAAGACTTTGCTTAGATCATTTGTTGCCCATGCAGGAGACTGGGCTGTGAGCAGATCCTATCAGAAGATCAGCTGAAGTGGCAGCACAGAATGGGTTGCGAGTAGGTGGTGATGTGTTCCTGGTTTTTTGCACATAGTTCTGTTTGTAACCTTGATTTTCACATCTGGCGATGTGGAGAAGATTCTGTTCTTTTACCACTATCTATTTATCCTGTGGGATTTTTTTATTTTCTTTTCCATCTTTGTAGACTTTTCCTTTTTAGCTATTGCTGTAGATAAGTCAGTGGGAGGAGTGAGCTTTGTATCGTTCAATAGGTCGTTAGGATAGCACTTCGGAACTTTTTAAAGCAGTATTTCAGGCTCTGAGGCCCATTACTCGGTGGTTATGGGTGCATTTAATTTCCAGCTAGCATCTTAGATTTGGGTTCCATTGAAGTGTTCCCTGCTCACAGGTTTTTTTCTTCTTTTCAGATTAATTTTCACACTTGAGTGTTATGTTCCTTAAAGGCAAAGCATGTTTTCTGCTTATTTTCTTTGCAGTTTTTCTACAGATTCACAAGTGTTGCATAATGTAGGATTTCCACCTTGCCTTTCCTACTCTATGTAAATGGCTAAGCATTGTTTATATCTGAAAAATGGATTCAGAAAGCATAGTAAATAGTAGTCCAACCTATGCCAAGTAGATCTTGAATCTACAGCTGCCGACCTGTTTGGGTCCTGTCTTCCCCATAGATGTTTGTTCAGTTGTGAATCACAAGCACTGGTTCTGCTTTCTTGCTGGGTGGTATCACTTCATAAATATTTCTATGTCTTGCCCAGGGTCCCAGCACACTGGATTTCTAATATTTTGAAAGCACTTACTGAGAAGTCATTTGGCATGTTATCAAATGGCAGCAACGCAGCAATAAGCTATAGGTGGAATTTTTAATATGAAGCTGGCAGGTCCCACAACTTAAACCTAGATTTTTTTTTCCCCCTAGATAGTTTATTTGCTTAAAAGAGGAAAGAAAGTTCAAGAAAGCATTTGCAGAATTAAGTTAGTAATTTTGTGTTGGACAATTTTTTATACAAAAATTTCTGCAGTAGGCAGTTCTGTACAGAATTTTTTCCAGCTTAGTTTTCAGGTTTGTCTTAGAAAATTAAATGATGTTCACAGTACAGACCAGTTAGAGAAGCTGCCACTGCCTTTTTAGCCTAGAAGTTGAAGCATTCACTTTCCAGGCAGACACTACTGCTTTCCTCTTCTGGGGCCCGAACTGAAAACAGGACTTTGGGCCAAAGAACTGCCCTTTCCAGGCGTGGACTTCAGCTTCCTTGGCCGAGACCTCAATTCGTCTTACTTATCCCGCTACTGTAAAGATTCTCCAAGATAACAACCTCTCAGAATCTTCCCACTTGAAGCTCTTACTTTAATATAAATGCCTCCATAACCTTTGGCAAGGGACTGTAAGAGTAACTGAGTACTGTGAAACCTGGTGGTTATGGTGCTCCCCTGCAAGGGAAGTCACCTCATTCCCAGTCCTGTCTGTAGATAAAACTGAGTTTATTTAGAGTAGCAACGCATTAGTGCCTAGAAGCATAGTTACGCTATTCATGTCAGGCCCAAAAATGCTTTTACAAGCTCAAGTTGCGGTAATATAAAAATGATTTTCAAAATGAAAGGCTGCCTAAAATACAGACCTTCTGTTGCCAGCGTTTGTTTCCTGCTTGGGGAGGTCATCCTCATTAACAGCATGGATATGGTTTTCAGACATATGAAATTAATCTGTGACAGACATTAAGAGCATGCTAACGCAAGACAGGAATACAGAGGGAGGCGAAGCAGAGAAGGTTCCTAAATAGTATACAATTAAGAAAGACAGTAGTATACTGCATGTAAGTCAGTGTTTGTCTTCCAGGAAATGTGGAACAAAATCTCTTCTTGTATTCTTGACAGACTATATACCCAAATGGGCTGTAGCTGATTCCCAAGCTAATTCATATCTAGTGGGCGTTTGTAAAGTGTTTTATTACTTTCTGAAAGGGGATGTGTGACTCTGATTGTACTGGACTGTCCAGTGTACACGAGGAGGTATTTTTAGAGATACTTTTGCTTATAAACAAGTTTATGACTTCAGCTGAAATAATAGCCAAAGGAAAAAAAATAAAACAAAAATCCCCTCCTACCTCTTAGCTTTTTCTTGTCCTCTTTAAGAACTCACACAGATAACTGACTCAAACCAAAGCTGAATCCGTCCTTTTCTGCCTGCTTCCTACTTGCATAACAACACACAAACCATGCAGTGTTGTTGAGTCCGTTGTTCCAGAATAAGGCAACTAATCTTGCATCTAGCTGATGAAATGAGAGTACTTGTGAAATACTGACATTTCGTTTGGTCCTGCCCAGCATTTGGATTGTGTTTGGATTCCTTATGAGAAAATTCAGCTTCTCTCTCTTTATAGTTGTAGAGAAGGAAGGTGAAGAGCACCTAGCTTATGTGCTGCCACTGCAGTGTCTGGCTACAGGTTTCTCTTGGGACTAGGTTGTTGAGTAATACATCCAAGTTTATGATATTTATATTATTTATAAACTTTCAGTACGATATGAAGGGAAATCTTATTCAGTAGAATGAAGAATGTTTATGTTGACATCATTTTACTGTTTGTTGGTAGGGTAGATATCAATCTGCTTCCGTTTAGGAAAAAAGAGGCGTTTGTTGTGAAAACTGCTTTATGTCATCTAAGGGCACATACCCCTATCTGGCAAGGATGGGCAGCACATTCAAATTAACTATGTGGGTTACTAGTAAGAAAGGGACTGAAACGTTGCTGGGAAGTACGTGAAGGTGTTACCATGAAGTTGTCAAACAGGGTCCTCAACTGCTGTACATACTTGTGCATAACAGCTGTTTAATACAGCTAAGAGAGGAGGATGAAAAATAATGTCATGGTTCTCACATATGGTTTCAAACGCCTACTGTCTTGTGTTTTACATGGAGAATGTTGGAACTACCGCCCCTCATGCAGAGTTAACATGTATTTTAGGTAACTCAGATTCAAGTAAGGTTCTCTGTATTTTTTGTTGTTACCTCTCTGACTTTCCAAGTCTGTCAGACTTTCTATTTCATTTTGATGTCGTTGACATTTGGAGACGTGCTTGGTCTCTTTGTTCAGGGCCTCTAGATACTTGTTTATTAATTGTATTGTTATAGCAACCACTGGCATATGGTCATTGTGGAAAATTGATAGAAACCTATAGTGAACGTCACTCTGCTGCCTTTCCTACACGAAAGCGTGATGAATGGTACCAAAGCACACAGTGCTTTGCGCTGTCAGTATGCTGGCCTTACATAATGCAGACAGGCATAGAAGCCTATAGAGAGCATTAGCAAAACATCTCCAAAATGCTTAACAACATCTACAGTTTATCTCAGGTTAGGCCAAGTCAAGCTGGTGGAGAAATAGAGCTGGAAAAGTGGGAAATGGCAGAAACGGTGCAGTGGGAGGATGAATGAGCATGTGTGGGAGGGAATTTTGCTCTTCAATTAAGAGAAAACTGATCCTTCCTTAGAAGCTTCTGTTTTCTAGAAGCTGCTTCATACATTTCTGCAAGTGTAAGTCGCTATTGTCTTACTTGCTTTTCTCTTCCCCCTTCTTGCTGCTATTCCCTTTCCCACCCTCCAACAAAGAGATGTAGAGAATGCAAATAAATTGCCTGTCTGAAATAGAGGGAGCTGAGGGCTTTGGTTGACGTTGGTGTATTGTGGAGGGATCCAGATGCACGATACTCATCAAATTTCTATCAATACTAATTTACTAATATCAATAATAATCTGTTTCCCAGTGGATCAGCTTTCTCGAGCAGGCTCTGTGTACTACTTACAGCTCCCTGAGCCCTTCAACTAAGGTGTCGATAAAGCTGACCGCTGTTCTGGGGCTATTGACAGTTATTAAAAATGACCTTGATGTAATTTCATGCCTATCAAAACAAAGGCCATATGTTAAGGATTATGAAAAGCTACAGTGAAGGAAAGCAATGACAGGCTTCTGCTGGGTGAGAATAGAGGGAGGTCAGCGTGTGTGGAGATTATTGGCTCCCCTCCTCTGCTTCTTTTCCTAAGGCACTGAGCGGTGCCCCTTGGTAGGTGACTGTTATGCTAAAGGCATAATTGGAACAATTTAGAGCTCAGGGGTACACTTTTTTAAAGATCTGTCATAGCATATCATCTCAACAGCTAATGTGGCGTAAAATATCATAAACACTGCTGAGGACCCTGGAGTCCCGATGGCTGGGACCAATCGATAAGACACGGTGGATGATCTGTCTTCACGTGCAAACAGAGGGCAATGTGAGGAACACTCTGTCACCGGTTTGGCCGAGGTAAAACACC
>NW_010433903.1:0-5323 GCF_000710305.1 Buceros rhinoceros silvestris | reverse complement strand
GGAGTGGGATGAGGGGGAAGGGGGGAGAAAAATTCATTGTATTTCTTAAATACTTGCTCTCATTAATTAGACCTCTGGGGTTTTGACTGCTGCAAGAGATTTACTGTCAATTAACTCACACAGCAAGGAGCTTGATAGGTTTATGAGTTACACAGGGGAAAAAAAAAAACAAAGATTTTGTGGTCTGTTTCAGGACCGGTGTTGGAAAAGAGGCTCAGCCTTGTCAGAGGTTGCTGTACTGGGTCTGGCTGGGACAGAATTAACGTCCTTCATAGCAGCACACGCAGTGCTGTTTCTCAAAACTGTGGCGAAAGCAGTGTTGATTACACAGCTGTATTTTGTATTATTGCTGAACAGTGCTTGCACAGCTTCAAGGCTTTCTCTTTCCCGCTCTGCCCCCCTAGACAGTAAACTCAGGGAGGGCAAAGAGTGCACCTAGCCAGGACAGCTGGCCCAGCCTGACCAGAGAAATGTTCCATCCTGTGTAGAGTCCTTCTCACCAATAAAAGCTCAGGGAAAGGAGGAACAAGGGGGGACATTTGTGGTTATGGCATTTGTCTTCCCAAGCAGCTCTTTCACGTGCTGAGGCCCTGCTTCCTGGGAAGCGTTTGGATATCTGCCTGCCAATGGTAGGTAGCGAATGAATTGCTCTTTTTGCTTTGCTTGCATGCACAGCCTTTGCTTCCCCTATTAAAATGTCACTGTCTTGATGCAAGAGCCTTTTTGCCTTCCTGTTCCCTCCATGTCTCGCAGGAGATTGGAATGAGTGGGCAGCTGTGTAGGTATTTGGCTGTTGGCCAGCGTCAAACCATCCCAACAGCTGGCTACCTACCAACATGAAAAGTGTAGACTTCTGGTCGTGTACCCCGAACACAGCCTTTGTAACACAGGGAAGATAATTGAAGAAAAGAAAATCAATAGCATTTTACCCACCTTTCCTGAAATATTTAGTGTACCACTTACCTGCAAGTAAAAAAACCACTGAAAGTAGGAAGTGAATATGGGTGAAGAGTCATGCTTACATTGCTAAAATCATTAGGGGTTTGATGAGGTATATAAATGATTGTTAGATGGTATTTTTTCATTGGGAAAAAATAAAAAACGGGCAAACTGTATCTTAGTTTCTCTTGACATCAAGAGTCTTTTAGTCCTCTGTGACAAACACAATCATAAAACAAACAAATCAGTATTATAGCTCTTCTATAATTATTGCAGTATTAACCCATTAAAAAAAAATAACAACCAAACATTCAGCATGTTTCTGCTAGTAGCCCTCAGCAGGTATCCAGGAGAGGGATGAGAGCATGGCAGGCACACAGTGATATGCTTCAGGGATGTCTGACGTGATTTGGACCATCCTTGGGTCAAAGAACGACATTGTACTGACTGTCCTTGACTCTCCCTGAGACAGCGGCTGTGATCAGTATTTGGTACTGGCAGACTTTTCACTTGTGAACGTACATAACTTCTTTTTAAGCTTGTCTAAACTTTGATAATCACAATATGCTACAGCAGTCAGTTCTCAGTTTAACGACATTTCATGTACCTAAACTAGCTATTGTTTTGCTTTTATCAGCTTCTGTTATCTGCCACTTAATCGGGTTTAAAATGTTATTCCTACACAATTCTGAGAACTCATTTTCAGATTAATAGTCGAGATCTATCAGCAAACTTTCTCATCTCCCTAAGCGCCATTTTTGCTTCCATTAGCATGCTGAACAACAGGGGCCTGAGCATTGATCCCTCCTTACACTGTGGAAGTTGAACAGTATGCATGATTCTTTGTTCCTTGTTGAAGCAGCTATTGGCCTATTACAGGTCTGTTGCTTTTTCTCCTAGTCTTTTCAGACACTGCTGGCATGGGACCTTGTTTTGAAAGTCCAAGTGCACCATTTTACTCTTCCCACAAGTTTACTGATTCCTTCAAATAACTCCTACATATCTATATGGTGACTACTCCTATGCTGACTCTTCCTCGTCGTATCATTTATAGTCATGTCTGCTGATTTTATTCTTTACTGACGTAACCACCCATTACAGAGGAAAACCTGTCCACCACCTGAAAGACTTCTTTCCAGAGGCTTTCCAAACTGTAATTAACAATGAATGGGGCAGGATCTTATGTGGAGGAGAGACTTTCCTGTATCTGCCTCTTAAGTGTCTCCCAGAGACAGATGGGCCGCCCAGATGTCTTACCTGGTTTATTCACTCTTGCATTCCTGAGCTTGTCTGGTACCAGGAACAAAAACTTGATTCTTGAGGAAGCATGCTTGAATTTACCACCAATGTCAGCTTTTGCCATTCATCTCCCTAGAAATTTATCAAACACCTTACATTTCTTTGGCCCACATCGTGCATACCTATCCTTTCAGGCTTTCCTTCTTGATATCCTGTCACTTCTGCCCTCTGCCCATTTATGGTGTCCTAAGGTCTACATTCGTCTTCCTCTCTTTTCCTGTGGGTTGTGCTGTCTTGCCTCCCTTACCTTACCTTTTCTGCCGAGACAACCGCCAGCAGCATGGTTCTTTTGTAGCATGGTTTATTCTTGCTGTAACAGATCAACCTCACAGAGTATACTTTCCACACATGTGATTTGGGAGAGAAGTCACCAAGAGGACAAGATCAAAGGCACATTGCTCAGTTTTCATAAAGATATCTGTGATCTTGCAAAAGCTTATATAAAATATCTCTGGATTCAAAGAAAAAGTCAAATGATGCACTGTAGTTCTGTTCATTTTTCTGAATATGCTGTGTAACTGTCACCTAATATATGGTGTAACTGTATAAGTAGGGTGTGGCAGAAAAAAATATTAGCTTCATTGTCTAAGTCTGGTATCTATTTCATCAAGTGGTAAACTGTCACATCTTCTGCAGTAAAATTTTGCACAGAGGTGATTGCTGCATAACACCTAGTAAACAAACTTCTCCATAAAGCCATGATTCTTCCCCTTATCCCCCCACATTCTAGGCCTCACTGTGTGCAGAAAGATACAGTGCCCTGAAGTACCCCACAGATACCTGAACATAAAACTGACACTCATGTTGAATGAACAATGAGCATGTCATCCTTTACAAGCTCTGATGTACGCCACTATCAATACCAGCTGAGACAGCAGTTGATGTCATTCTTTCTAAAATGTGAGCCAGGAGACAGTTCAGTCTCCCTTCTCTGTATGTGCTTTTGTACTTACTAACAATGCCAGAAAACAGCCAAGCAATTAAAAATTCTTCCAAAGGAGTGGAAGGGAGCAGCTGAGACTATTCATTAGGGTATATGCTTGCACTGTCAATCACCTGAACTGCTTTCAACCACAGCTTCTTACTTCCTCATGGTGGTATCTGAAGGTGCTTCTGTCTAGCCTGACACAAACATCAATCAAGAAGCGAGTTTCCCCAAGTTAACTGACCTCACAGAGGTGCTTTTATTTACTTGTCCAAAAGCAGACTGTATCAAATTGCATCATATTTTCTAAGTAATATCTATACATACACAGATGGAAAGAGGCTTGTAAGAACTTTTACATACACTCTACTTTTCTGAATTGGTGGGTTTATCTCATGGGATTTTTTCTTCAAAGCATTTTCCTGATTCTTTCTTATAATTTCTTTCCTTCATTTCGGTGTCATAAAAGTTAATGGTCACAGAGGTTTGCAAGGACACTTGCTGAGCAGAACTGCTGTACCTGAACCTAAAACAATACCACATCCTGATTGTGCAATTACATGCAATGGCTGAGCTATGTGGCAAATTAAGATTGGCTCACCAGGAGAACCACATCACCACGAAACCAAAGTAATTCCCAAGTTTTGAAGAGTACCTGCATGACCTAATTTCTTCTGATGGTCTTAATGGAGGCTGGGGATAACAGTGTAAGTGCCCATCTATCAAGTAATCTAAAGCCTAATGTATTTGAAAATATTGGATGTGATTATCAACTCTTTATTCACAAAGAAAATTAAAGGGATTAGACAGTTATTAAACAACAAGGAAAGGTTTTTGCTATTTTATTTGCACTCTGGAGATGATTTCCTTCCAATCCTTTGTATGTGTTTGAGCTGTAAACTTTTATTTAAAGCCTTATTCAATATACTTTCCTTTACAGTTTTCAGAATTATGCATACATTTAGAAGACTCAGTGACCATCAACAGCAAAGGCTGTAATTCCTTTTATTCCTCTCTTTCAGAAGAACTCCAAACTTTGCCTCCTTCTGCTCTTACTCTTCTTTCTACATACTGCCTTTTATATTTGTGGCAGATATTTTAAAAAGACAATAGAGAAGTATTTGATATTACAAGCATATAGCCACATCTGCTTAGGATGTGACTATTTACTGGTAGAAGTTAGCTTTAATCCGTAACGTTTTTGCCTAGATGTACTTCTGCACAAGAAATTCAAAGTGGCAAAAATATAACAGCTCTATCCTCTTCCAAAGGTCTGCCTGCCTATCTTACTGTTCTGTGCTAGGGGGAAAAGGGATGCTCACAAACCTTCAACCCAACTGCTAAAAGGGAGACTGAATGTACACTTACTGCTATGCAGTTTATTTTAATTATTTAATCTCAATTGAATTCTCCAGGCAAAAAGGGGCAATCACCAAGGATGACATGTATTACTTACAGTAATGACTGCATTAATATGTGCTAAGAAAATGTCATATTATATCTGTTTGTGAGCATAGTAGATGGCTACCTAATGAAATATCCTCAGGTCCCTTTAAAATTATAATTAAGAGGGGAAAGTAGTACATATTTCCATTTCCAGGCCAAACAGAGATTTGTCTTCATGGGAAGACTTAACACTGCTTTTTTTTGATAGCATGTGTTTCATAAAAAATTAATGCTGTCTCCAAGGCTCAGATTGATGCTGTTTAACTCCAGATTCTATTTAGGCTGTTATCATCTATGGGAGTATAATCCTTCCCACCCCCCATTAACAGAAAACAGAGAGACTAGGTTCCTGTTTTCTCCTCTGCTCTGGTAAGATCCCCGCTGGAGTACTGCATCCAGCTCTGGAGTTCTCAGCACAAGACACGGACCTGTTGGAGTGGGTCCAGAGGAGGGCCATGAAAGTCAGCAGAGGGCTGGAACAGCTCTGCTGTGAGGACAGGCTGAGGGAGTTGGGGTTGGCCAGCCAGAAGAGAAGGCTCCGAGGAAACATTACTGCAGCCTTTTGGTACTTAAAGGGGTCTATAAGGAAGATGGGGACAAAATTTTCAGCAGGGCCTACTGCAACAGGACAAAGAGTGATGGTTTTTAAACTAAAAGGGGAGATTTAGACTATATATAAGGAAGAATTTTTTTTTTTTTTTACAATGAGGGTGG
>NW_010433902.1:8352-8567 GCF_000710305.1 Buceros rhinoceros silvestris | reverse complement strand
CCTCACGACTTCTCCGGTTGTCCCGGGTGGTGTGCGGTTACCGGGTTGCACCGAGTGCTAGGAGGGAGGAGCGGGACAACCAGGCGGGCGTGTGGCAGCCAGCCCAGGAGCTGCCTCGGTCGCCAAGGGAAGGACAACGTGAAAATCAATTTAGTCGTTGATGGGATGTCAGGGCAGAGTTGGTCCTTGGCTCGTTCTAAGCCTTTCACTGGCTG
>NW_010433902.1:0-7906 GCF_000710305.1 Buceros rhinoceros silvestris | reverse complement strand
CCAGAGGTGACTGGGCAGGAGTGGCTGCATTTTCAGGAGGGCTTGTACGTGTTTTTCAGCTTGATGTTCAAACACATAACATTAAATGAAAACTTTTTAATACTCCCTTTTTGATGTGGGACTTCATGGAGGTTACTGAGGTAATTACGTATTTTTCATTTGAAAGAAAAATTAGTCAATCTTGGTTTGAAGAAGGTGTTTAGCTGGACCTCTCGGAGACAACCCCAGGTTGCCTGGTGTGACAGGTTCTGAGGAGAACCAGCAGAAGTGGTGCCAGAGTTCCTAGCAGTTTCATTACTGGAATATGTAACTGTAAGGGTGAATTTCTTTTAGGCTGTTTCTGACATTACATCTCTAACCTGATGGGTGACCAATGTGAACGTGTAACCCTTCTTCACCGTTTTCCTCAGAGTTCCCTTTTTCTTTGCTTTGCTAGTGAGTGATGAATCCAGTCGTGACTCAGAAGTTGCTCCTAGAGAGCACATCGGCCCCAGCAGCTCCATACAGCCTCGAGAAGAAAAGCAGGAACCAGTGGTGGTTCGGCCATATCCACAGGTTCAGATGTTGACGCAGCACCACCCTGTCCAGTCTGGTGCTCCAGTGACAGTGACGGCACCTCCAGCGCATTTGACTCCAGCTGTGCCACTTTCCTTTTCAGACGGACTTATGAAGGTAATGAGGAGGTTCGTGATTCCTAGGGGATAAAATACAACCTGTATCACAGGTTAGAGTGTTGAGTGAGAATGAATGGCACTGAAAACCTCCCTGCTTTTGTTTCCTGAGCCTTCCTTATCTGCTTCTGCTGATTGTCCACCACCTCCTGGGTTTAGCTGTTCCCTACGGTACACGAGGACTTCATCCTATCACAGCATTATTTTTGAGGGGGGTGGGATTTGTTTATCTCTTGAGAGCAGAGAGATTTCAGTTTCTGAAATCTTCCCTTTCCTCTGCAGGAGTGGAAGAGAATATCAGATTAACTGTAAATGCCTCGTGTCTGTAGGGAATTCCGTAGCCCCAACAGACTCACCTGTGACTTATGCTGTACATTAGAAGCTGCATATTTCCAGTGCAAGAGATACCCTTTATCTGTCCCAAATGAAAATGGAATAGCTCTAAATCACCCATATCCTTCCTCTCCAAATACTTAATCATCCTTATCCTTGCTCAAAGCTGACTTTCTCTTCAGGCTTTGACTCTAAAACATGATTTCGGCTTCACTGAGCTCTCATTTGGATTTGCCAATGTTTCTGTCTCTGTATTTCTTGTAGCCTCCCTTGAAGCCCACCATGCCCAGCCGGCCCATTGCTCCTGCTCCACCCTCTACTCTGTCGGCTCCTACGAAGGTCCCTGGGCAAGTTACTGTGAGCATGGAAAGCAACATACAGCAGGCTCCAACGATTCCTGTGGCAACAATCAGTGGGCAACAGGTCTGGTTTGTTTGGGGGGGGGGGTTGTGTGTTTTTTGTCCCCTGTTGCAGCTCTCTCATGGTCAGGTCAACCCTAATATTGGTATGGTAATTAGGTGGGCTCTTGCAGCTGGAGGCAAGACAGAGAGAGCAGGCTCCCCCATCCAGTGAGCACTGGTTGTTGAATCGGTTCTGCTGGGAGCGTTAAACCTCAGCCTCAGCTGTCCCTGGCTCTTTAGAAAGCTGCTGCTGTGTTGTACTCTCCCACCTGACACAGCACAGTGAGGCTCTGGCAGCAGAGCCGTATCCTGAAGCTGCTGTGCAGCTGAGTCTCTCCTTAAAAGCTCCTCCTACTGTTTCAGTATTGCTTGGGGAATTTCTGGTGTTGACACGCTACTGGGATTCTTCACTGCGGTGTTCTTCAGCTGTTCTGGGAGCAGATCAGAAGAGACTGGTGAACAGTCCATGGTGCTGCAGCGTGTTCTTATTAAACCGCTAGTGACAACGTGTGAGGGACAGAGCTGTGGATAATGCTTTAGGAATTCTTTCCCCTCTTACTTTAGACTGCAGAGCCAGTCCTTGTGATTTGAAACTAGTTTCCCAGAACGCTCCTCACTAAACCTCTGAAGTCTCAGGGTTTTGATGTAGAGTGCACTTAGGTGAATTCGAGTTAGGCTGGCTAAGGATGTGCAGTAGTTTCACGGGAATTCTGTCTTTATTAGTATCCCTGGGAAGTCTAGAACTAAAAGAAAAGAGAAATAATTTGTTGCAGCATTTGCCAGTTTCCCGCGTTCTCTCGACTTTGCTGGAGAGGTGGTATGAATCTATGCCGTAAATGTCACTGATGGCAGAAGGGCCATCCCTCTGGTTGGTATGTGTGTGACTGCTGGCTGGCTGTCCCCCACCTATCAACCGGAGAAATAGATCAGTAAAAGAGATCAGTGTTTACACCTGCCACATGCACTGTCAGCAGCTCTGCAACTTTATCCTGTACAAAACATCTGCCTCTTTCTCCTCTCAACGTGTAGCGCATATGCAACCTTTGTGCACCAAGTATTTCTACCAAATCTCTGTCTTTGGGACTTGAATATGGTTAATAGTGTGGCCATTAATTCTCCTCAGAACAGTTCATAGTTATTTTGGGGTTTGTTTTTTTTCTGCAGGGGCATCCTAGTAACTTGCATCATATCATGGCTACCAACGTGCAGATGTCCATCATCAGAAGTAGTGCTCCCGGGCCTCCGCTACACATCGGAGCCTCTCACCTACCCCGAGGTAAAGGACTAACAGTGCTGCCCCTGCCTGCTCTTCACAGCCTCTCCAGGGAGCTGATTCTGGCTTTCACCTCTCAAGTTCTCACTGCTCATGCAGCCAACACTGTTAAGAATTCTGTTGCCTTCAGCCATTTAGAGCAGGACTGTGTGACGGTGTTTAAAATGCTGGCAGTGCAGCATCTCTGTTACTCTAGTGCTATGCTGTGCTGTTGAAACAGTGAACACTTTCAAGAGAAAATAGGCAGCAGTATAGACTGACCCGTCCTGCAAAATGTCATGTACATTATGAGTGTTGCTCCCCTGTGGCAGTGGCACCTGAGCAGCTGTGAGGCGTATTCTTGTACCCACCTGTCACAGGACCTCTTGTGCGTTTTCGCGTGTGCTAACACATCCTATTGTGTGCTTTTGCATTCACCCTTGAGTTAAGTTCTGGTGATAACCACAGGCTCTTGTCTCCCAAGATTTTTGGTTGCTACAGCTTGCAAAACAGGAGATCAGCCCCTTAAATGAAACCCTGTGCTCTGTGCAGTCTATCTGATTCTGACTCCAGCTTTACTTTCAAAAGCTTATAGGTTAGGTTTCTCCTTCAGCTTTAAACTGATCTGAATTCAAAGTCCCATTTGTATTTTTATTTCCTTTTATATATTTGATGTTATTTGGTCACTCAAGAAAAACTTTTGATGTGAGCAAAGACCTAATCTTCTTTTTCTGAAGTAGGTGGGAGGATAGGGAGGACTGTGCACCTTTATTTGTAGCTGAAGTAAAATGTAGTGGTGGTCTTTTTGTGGCAGCTGTCCCACAATAAACTTTGCATTGGCACTTAGTATATTTTTTTCTTTCCTTCCTGCACTTTTTCCCTCGGCTTGAATACTAACTTTTGGGGTGATAATTTTAATTAGGGACAAGTACAGAAGCTATGCAGTCTAGCCCATCAGATGATTTCAGGGGTATTTGCCTTCTACAGAGATCCCTTTTGAGCAGGAGATGACAAACAGTAGGCAGATTGATCAAACTGCAGGTGTAGAAGTGGGGGTTTGTTCTTGTTTGGGGTTTTCTTCTATTTCATATGTATTTTTTTTCTTCTGATCTTCATCAGGTGCAGTGAGATTATTGTTAGTATCATGTGACTTATCTACTCATTAGCCCAGTAATCAAACTGAATTATTTCTAAGGACTCCCATAGCCTGGACCAGAAAAAGATTGGATTTGCAATATAAGGCTATTGTAGGGGAATGAAAACTATCAATAAATCCAATTCATATAAAACAATACCTACCCTTCCCCATGTGCTTTTGTGAACCTTTGATGTGTTTTTTGCAAGCCTGACTTTTAAACCAGCATCACTTGACCTGACGTCCATAAGAAATACGCTGACATTGAAATGCATACGAGCTAACATCAGAGTCTGTCTCTAAGGTCATACAGGAGCCCTTTGCTTGCCCGATGTTATAACACACTTGGCTTGTTTTCCAGGCGCAGCGGCTGCTGCAGTGATGTCCAGTTCTAAAGTAACAACAGTCCTGAGACCAGCTTCCCAGTTGCCAAATGCAGCTACAGCTCAGCCAGCAGTTCAGCACATCATTCATCAGCCAATCCAGGCAGGTAGCAGCCAGGCAGCGCTGCGGGATGCTGACCACCACCTCCAAATCCTTCCTGGCTCTCACATGTCATACCTAACCTGTAGCTGCATGTTCCCGGACAGAGGCTACCATCAGCTCTCTTCCAGTTCTGTTTCTTGGGTACCAGTTTCTAACAGCAAGTTGTGGAATAGTCACGAGTCCAGAGAGTTTATGTCATTTGTACGCTTGGTGCCAGAAATCGGTGTTTTAACTGTCTCTGAAGTGCATAGAAACTGAGAAGAGGATGTAGTTCAGATATACTTGAGTTTTAAAGTCTGAAAAGCCTGGTGCAATATGCTCATGTTGATTGATTCTTAAATAGATGTACTGATGCAGAATTAAATCTCAGTTTTCTATGCCTGCGTGTCTCAGCTTATGTACACATAGAATAAGTTATTTGTAGGTGTTGTTTCCCTGTAATAGTACTAGCGTGCAGTGTTAAAATCAAGGGTTAAACATCTTTACTTGGTGCTTTCAGCTGGGATCCCAATGTAGTTGCCTTTGACTTCCTGTATATATTTGGATATATTTTCATTCTGCAGGGAACTGACCTTTGGGTTGTTTCCTAAAGACCTTCAAGGAATCTGGTCTTGTTAACTTTGTTAGTTACCGATTCCTATGATGTATGTGCTTTGAAAACCAGTGCAGATCTGCCTGGGAGCTTGCAGATCAGTTCAGAAAGACTGGAAATGTCTTAATGCCAAAACTTAGTGATAAGATGTAGGAAAACCGGTTTTAGCCAAATAATTCCTGGTTATCCTGTGAACAGCAGAATTTCTTTTCTGAATGTGTCTCTCTTTGACTCGTTTTTATAGTCTCGTCCTCCTGTGACAACTTCAAGCACTATTCCTCCTGCTGTGGTGGCAACTGTCTCGGCCACAAGAGCTCAGTCCCCGGTTATAACTACAACAGCAGCACACGCGACAGAGTCAACCCTCAGGTAAAGACACTTTGAAATCTGACTTTGCAGGGGCTGCAGGAAGGGAAAACACTCATGTTCATCATCCAGAGCTGATAATCCTCTAGATGTGGGATGATACAATACAAAACAGTAATGCTTGCATAGTGCAGATGCTTTCAGTTCTGTGAATAAAAATTGCTGTAAATGTGAACGCTCTGCATTCTGAGAAGGAAAGACCTTAATGAACCAGTTTTCAAGTCCTGCTTCCTGGAAAGCAGTTGCTCTTAGAGGAACTTGTGGCTAATTTGGTCCATCTTTTTTATGAAGATACAGTGAAAAAGGACACAGGAATGTTGAAAAGCCTCCCTGACAGACAGTCTCTTCTGTGAACTGATAAGAGTTACCAATACGTCTGCCTTCCTACATAGGGCAGATGAGGACAGAACAACGTAGTTCGAATTCCTTACCCTGCTTTGGGTAGCAGTGCCGCTTTCACAGAGGAGGTGGCCAAGGCCTGATGTGTGTCCCTGCATTTTAACTTTCGTAGTTAGTATCCACGTGGTTCTCTTCATGATTATTTTTCTTTCTCTCCAGCCGACCCACCCTGTCTATCCAGCAGCACCCACCTTCCGCAGCTATTAGTATTCAGCGGCCCGCGCAGCCGAGGGATACAGCTACGCGGATTACACTACCGTCGCACCCAGCTATAGGCACACAGAAGCCACAGCTCCACACCATGGCTCAGGTAAACTGCGGGATGACAAAAACCCCCCTTGTTTCTTCTAAACATCTCTTCTTTGTCTTTTGTCTTGAGAGCCAAGATGAAATTCGGGAAAAGAATTAAGTTAGAAATTCACGTTCCTTATAGTCAGTGCAACACGATTCCATGCTAAGTATACATTTTACATGAACTAGACTTTTAACTGGAAGGTTTTCTTTTCTTTTCGTAGAAAACCATTTTCAGCACTGGTACTCCAGTGGCAGCAGCAACAGTGGCACCTATTTTGGCAACGAACACCATTGCTTCAGCAACCACAGCTGGTGAGTATTCGTAATGCTGTTGTGGGAGAGCTGTGGGGTGTGGCTTTTGCTGTTGCTTTTTGTTGCTTCTGTGTGAAGGAGCCTGTTTACTTCAGAGGAATTTTTTATTTATGGTAAAACTGCAGTTGGAGGTGCATGAGCAGACTTAAGGAGAGAAAATACTGGGTTCTTCAGGGAGATTGTCTGGTTGGGGTTTTTGCCCTCTTGATTTGGTTATAGATATACTGGTGTGATAGGGCTCCAGAGAAACATCTCGTATGGTTTGTTTTTCTTTAGGTTCTGTGTCTCACACCCAAGCGCCTACAAGCACCATTGTCACCATGACAATGCCCTCCCATTCTTCCCATGCTACAGCTGTTACGACCTCAAACATCCCAGTTGGTGAGTGACTGCGGTTTTAAGAAGAGTGTGTAACTGGTGCTTTGATTGTTCTGTTTATTCTGACAGTGTTTGTGCATGTTAGTGAATTAAGGAGGGGAAGAAAATCAGGTCAAGCTGGGAGAAACCAAGTGGCACGTCTGCTGTGGCAGGAATAGATGTTCTAGGAGAGGAGTAATAAAATGGGTCACTAACTTACTCAGTTGGACTTTTAGCCAAATCTGTGCCTTTTGGCATTTCAGAACCTGCAAGGTAGAAGTTGTAACTGCTTGGTGATAGAATCTGGCTCTCGCAGTTGATTTTGTAGCTTCTTGCCTGTGCTTCTTGAGGTGCTAAATGTAGCCAAATTGTGCTTAATTAGTGTGGTCATTTGGAGGTAAAACACTAAGGTCTAAAGGTGGGAACTTCTCTTGTCTGGATATGGGATCAGTCCAAGATGTTTCCTACAGAACAGCAAAAGCTTCTTTTTGTTCACCTCCTTGTTCTTAGGAAGTCTTGTAATAACTTCACTCCCTGGAAGTTTATGGTAGGGAAAGATAAATCTCCATCCATCAGTGTTTCCTGTAGAGCTTTCATAGGTGTCGTCTTTCTTTTCTTGGCTTCTCTCTATATACTTGTCTGCCTCGATCTCATTTCCCTTAATTTCCCACAGTCGCCCAGGTGATGTGACCAGGTGGATGGTCTGCTCAGCCTGGTGGCAGAGCTGGAAGGGGAAGTGGAACGGTTAAGGGGTGGGCATCAGGGAGGTTGAGCGGGAGGTAGAGTGGTGGAGCCGAGCTCTGCCCTCCCTGAGATAGAAACGGGAGCACCCACCGGAAATACTCAGGGGGACCCTGTATCCTCCCCCTGCCAGGCTGATGGCAGCCGCCTCAGTGGAGGAAGGGAATGGGGGCAAGTCCATGCTCAGGGCAGCAGGCGAACTCCCTCCTTGCCCCCCTCGCCCTCCTAGGTGCCTCTGTGCAGGAGGTGTGAGGCTCTGGATGAGGAAGGGCAGTCAGTGGAGGATGTGGAGGATGGTCCATCTACACCAGAGGTGTCTCCAAGGTTAGAAAGGCCTATCCCCCGTATCGTGACTACCTCCCAGAGGAAGAAGAGATGGGTTTTAGTCACAGGTGACTCCCTTCTGAGGGGAGCAGAGAGTCCAGTGTGCCAGGCAGACCCTCCTCATAGGGAAGTCCACTGCCTCCCTGGGCCCAGGTTGAGGACATCGCTAGGAAACTTCCTACGCTGGTACAGCCCTCAGACTATTACCTGTCACTGATCCCCCGTGTAGGTGGAGAGGAAGCT
>NW_010433901.1:558-3223 GCF_000710305.1 Buceros rhinoceros silvestris | reverse complement strand
TTGCTCCAGGGCCTCTCCTGTAGCTGCCTGCTCGATGTTCCCGAGCAGGAGTCGCCCGTGGATCTACCTCAGAATAACCCGTTTTTCCTGTAACGAAGGCTCAGGTCATGTGTGAATTTAACTTTTCAAGTGAAGACAAGCCCCAGTTCTCCAGAACTTGTGCTTCTTGTCACAGTTCCCCCCCTGTACCCTCCAAAGTCACTTTCTTGTTGCTATTTTGGGTTTTCCCCAACAAACGAAACCAGAAGCGACCCAGCGTTACATGTATTTTTTTCCAGCGCTTTTCAGAAAAAGGCGCCCACTTTGATATCGCCACTTTTAGACGTCGCTGGTTTGTGTTGTCAGCCTGGAAAAACGATTCTTTTGCATCAGGTCATTCTGTGTGATGAATTTCTCCTCCTCAGCTACTACCCAGCAGAGTCCTCAGCTTGGAAGACTTGCTGCAGTATCATCCTGCACCCCCACGCTCCGCTGGGGCTTTCCTTAATTATGAGCTGGAAAAAAAAACCCCTCCAAATTTTTAATGCGTGTTTCTCCTCGAGCTGCCCCTTGCAGTGTTTCCTCCACCACCTCCCTGACTGGTTAGCCTCCCTTCCCCAGGACACCGTGTCCTCCTGCCTCGGAGCTGGACCTGGAGACATGGGCTGGGGAGGGACCGGTCCCGCAGCGCGAAGCTTTCCCCAGCCTATTTCCGTACAAGGAACAAACGAAAATACAACCCTGCGCTGCACCTCTCTCTCCACAAACCCACTTCAAGTTAAATTGTTTCCCAAAACAACCCCGATGAAGGGTTATTCATGGGCTCGGTCTCTGTCCTCTGCGCTCTGTCTGGGGGGGAAACCCACCCTCAAAGGCTGCAGGAGAGCCGAGGAAAGTTCATCCTCAGGCTTTTCACTATCCAGGATGCCTTGGCCACAGGGTGTTCGGGAGCCGAGCCCTGCCTGTATCTGCCTCTTCATCCCTGGAGACTTCCAGCTGTAGCTCGATTTCCCTCCTGCTAAATCCCTGCAACAACTAGATCCTCTCTTCTTTTCTTCCCACCAGATGGACAGCCCAAAAAGGTCCGGAAGGTGCCTCCTGGACTCCCCTCCTCGGTAAGTGGCCAGAGCATATTCCCCCCAGCTCTCCCTTCCCCATTCCCCGGCCCCTGGCCGTCCCTGCTCCCTGTGGAGCTGCCAACCCTGTGGAGCTGCCAACCCTGCGGGTCCAGCCACAGGGAGAACTGGGAGTTTAGCAGGACTGGGAAGGGGGTTCCCAGCTTACACCTTCCAAGGTAGGAGAAACGGGGAAGCGCTGGGAGACTGTGGCACTGGGGCACGAAGGAGCAGTTGCCGGCAGCACCTCCCCGGCCAGAGCCCAGCCCTGCCACCTCCTGCCCTCACTGCCTCTGGTCTGTTTGACGTTATGTCGCAAGTGCCCCAGTGAAATGTAATATTGAGTGTGATCGGATTTCGCTCCAGAAGGGAAACCAAACCAGTTGTGAGGAGGGCAGGCAGCTGGGGCCGCTCCAGGTGTGTGCTGCCTGGGCTGGGCGGCGAGAAACCGAGCTGTAGGCTGTAGGAATACGCTCGCCGTGCTCCCGCGGCTGTTGTGGGGGAATAAACTGAGCAATGTCTTTGTGGCTGGAAGTAATGGGATCTCCAGGAAAGCTCACTGGAGTGGCTGGAGGCTTCCTGCAGGGCCGCGGGAGCTGTCTGGCTGCACAGCGGCGAGGCCGTGTTCCTCGCTGAGAGCGTTTGCAGGGAGACGGGCAGGCTCTGCCTCGTGGGCGAGCTCCAGCTCGGGCCGGGCTGCGCTGGAGCCGTGCCCTCGCCCGTCAATGCTGCTGTGACTTGGAGGGGCACCTGCCCCCCCGTTTGCCAGGGAACACCCGTGGGAGAAATCTGACCCCATGGGCTCGGCCTCTAAAACGGACCCTGAGGGATGCTGGTGTTGGGAGGCTGCAGGGGGAGGAAGGCAGCGGGGGCTCGCTGGCCTGGAGGGTGTTGGAGGGTCCGTGTGGACCCACGGCGTGCAGAAACCAGCTCCCGTCAGCAGTGCTGGGCTGCGCCGTGGTCTAACGGGGGAAGCGTGCTCAAAGCAGGATCCGTATCGCTGCGTCAAGTCGCTGTGTGAAACGCGGAGCTTTCAACCCCCAGCCAGCACGTGGGGCCAACATCGCTCTTACCAAACGGCCCTTTAGTGGCCTCAGGGGTCAAAGGCGATGGGGCTTGCTGCCCGTCAGGCTGCCGGTGCCCTCAGTAAGAGCCGCTCCGTGTCTGCCAAAACTCAGCCCCTTCCCTCCAAGCCGACATCTGCACACACCGACCATGACCTCAGCTGCCCCTTGGCCACAAAGCTCCAGTTTTTGGAGCAGGGGCCAGTGGTGCCTCTTCCTGCTGCCCTCCCTTCGGCTGCTCGGTTTGTGTTTGAACTTCCACACCTGGGGAGAGGAATCTGCGCTGAGGCGGCGAGGGGAGCGTGGAGCAAGAGGAGTCACTGGCCTCAAAGGCAGCAGATCAAAGGCTCTTTCTTGTCTGACTCGCCTGCCCAGGAGCCCGCCCCGTGTTATCGCTGGACCCCGTGCAAAATAAATAGGTTAATCAGCATCTTATTAGAATAAAGTGCTTTAATCTGTAATTCCCGAGCTGCTCGGAAAACTCGGAGCGGTCAGTGGCTGGAATCA
>NW_010433901.1:0-384 GCF_000710305.1 Buceros rhinoceros silvestris | reverse complement strand
AGTGATTCTGCCAAAGGCACCAGTGGCGCTGGTGGCATGAGCTGGTTGAAGAGGGATGTGACAGGCGATGCCGGGCAGGGACGGGGACCAGGACTAGATGGGTGCCGGCTCCCCGCGCTTGTAACCCAGCGCCCTTCACGATCAGATGGGCGCTGGGCTGGCGCTGCCCCCGGGGCGTGGAGCCCCTTTGAGCAGGGCTGGGGCTGGTGGCCGTGCTCCCCCGAGGGCTGGCGTGTCCAGGCACAGGACCCGGCGCTGGATGAGGCCCCCGCTGCTGGAGAGCGCCGGGGAGAGGTTCTGTGCAAGTCGGTTCTTGCAGGGTTTTGTTGCCGCAGCGAGCGTGGAGGCTGGGAGCTGTTTGGGCTGCGAATTCGCAGTCTGGTC
>NW_010433900.1:0-248 GCF_000710305.1 Buceros rhinoceros silvestris | reverse complement strand
AGGAGGTGGTTCAGGTAGGCCAGGCGGTCCTCGGTGCTGTGCTGCATGGAGTACGCCTGGGGGAGAGGGGCGGCGCGGGGTGGGATGGGACTGGGAGCACTGAGAGCGCTTGGTGGAGGGTTCTGCCAGCCCCGGGAAGGAGATGCCCCCCAGGGGGAAGAAACTCCCAAGGGGAGGAGAATGCTGGAGGGGACGCTCCAGGGGAAGGGAACTGCCAAGGGGGAAGGAACACATCTCTGGGGTGGGGG
>NW_010433899.1:11582-13244 GCF_000710305.1 Buceros rhinoceros silvestris | reverse complement strand
TTTAGGAGAAGGGGAAGCCTGGAGCGGGGCGGGGGCGTGGGGGAGGCAGAACGGAGAGCGCCGTCACTGCGGCAGCAGGGCCAGAATTCCAGGAAGGAAGAGGGGCCGGATGGGCCTCCATGCCGGCCTGGAGCCTGTGGGCGCTGCCCTGCTCCCGCGGGGGCAGCTACCGGCATCAGGCCCCCTGTGGCTGGAGCGCTGTGCTGGTGGCAGCGCTTCTGGCTTTCTGTCCCCTGAGAACTGGCCTCAGTAGTTCAGGAGGGTGTGGGAAGCCAGGGCCGTGCTAGCCAGCATGCATCTTTGCAGCCATCAAGAGCAGCGGAGTGGAGTTGAGTGAACTTGCTGTGGCGTCTTTTTATCGAAATCTGGGAATTTTAGTCCCTAAATACACTTTAAAAAGAAAAAAAAAAAAGATGGCTAAAGAGTAAAATCTAAGTCCTATTACTTGTGTCAGGAAAATCGTACAGATTGTGATGTCAGGATACGAGCAAGAAAGCAAATAAATGGAAGTCCTTGGCTAGATGATGTCTCTACTTCTGGAAACTGGCCAAAGCCGAGAAGCAAGTTTAATTGAAAGTGAAGACAGCTGAAAGGAAGCATCCCACACTGTAGATGCAGTTATTGGAACTGCAGAGTGATTAGCAAGGGCTATGTATCAAATTAGGGTAAGTATCGAGGGAGAAGGGTGACATTAAGATCCATTTAAAAGCTGCTTTGGTGCAGTTTTTCATTAATAATCAGTAATTCAGCCTGCTTTTCCCATTAATTTTGTCCATAGTCAATTTGGGGTAGGGAGATTGCACACACAATTGAGAAGGCAGACTGAATGCATCAGGTTACACTTGGATGAAGAAATTGGTATTTCCTTTTTTTTTTTTTTAAATATGCAATAATTTGTGCAAGTAAGGGTCTAATGAAGAATTACCTGTTTTCATAGTAGCTAATAATAAGGTCAAGGCATTTACAGTTTTACTAGCAGTCTGCCACAGTTCAAGTACTAAAAAGCCTTTTTGAAGACCCCTCCCTCCCCCAGCACAGGGTTTCTGTCTTTCCTGCTATGCAAGAAGCAAAAAGCATGCTGAAACCACTGGGCTGTGGTGAACAGTGCTGAGATTTCTGTCTGTCTCGTGTACTTTGCTTTTTCGCAACTGTCACTTTCAGATTAATAGCTTTGTTGCCAGTGTTGTCAGCCCCCTTTTTTTTTGTAAACATCTTACTCTCTGTGTTCTAGAAAATTGGCTTCTGTTTGCCTAGCACAAGTCTCTGATAAATGTGTAGCTTGTGCTATCTCACCACTTAAAAATCCCATTTTGCTTTCAGGAGGAACAAGTAATTTTTGTTGCTCTCTGTAGTCCAGGGGTTTCAGTCTTTCTGGAGCTGGGGCTCTCCCTCACCACTTCTGCCCAAGCATCCAAGCTGCTGCACCGCCAGTAATTCTTGGGTGCAGTTGGAGCAAAGGCAGATGAACTGTTCTCATGTTGGTTTTGCTGGTGTTGCTCCGAACCTGGGAGGTGGTCGTGAGACTTTAAAGAATTGCATTAACTTCACTCCCAGCTTTGTCAGGAAGGCAGGCTCGCTGCGGATCCAAGGAAGAGATTGCTTGGTCGTGTTTCTGAGGTTACCTTTGCAAATGAAAACTCAGCTCTTGAAATTGAAGCTTAG
>NW_010433899.1:0-11480 GCF_000710305.1 Buceros rhinoceros silvestris | reverse complement strand
AGCAGGAATTGATTTTGAAGCAGAGGAAATATGGACGAACTCAGTAAACTAACAGTTCTGACCAGCAGACTTTTAATCTGCAGGCTTTGAGCTTTATTTCGACTGTCAGGAAACAATTGCTCACTGATTGTTGCGTCTGGCAAAATGGGGAGTCTGTGATGTAAAATTAATTTGTTCTGGGGTCAAGTTAGGCCAAAGAGAATTACTGCCCCTTTGAGCTAATACATAGTTTTATTTTTAAGAAAGGGGTAAGAGGACTTTCAGACCTTCCATTATGTGTTACGTCTGTGACATTTCCTCCAGAGGACTGACTCTACTCCAGTCCTCCATGGCCTTTCATAAGTTAATAGCACCTGCAGAGCTGGTCACTTCTTACTGGTGTCCTGGTTTATTGACAATTCCTCGTGTTTTCAAGATGCGTCTAATTCAGCAACTTTTAAGATATATTGAGTTGAGAGGTGTCCAAAAACCTAACGATCCCAAAGTCAGGCTGCTCTGCTAGAGCAAGAGTGTCTTCTTTGCTCTGCAGTCATCTGCAGATAGCTGTGCTGTGTTCACCTTGTGATCCGAGAAGGAACCCTGTGGCTTGCAGTTTGTGGCAGATCTCGTTATTGCTTTACTAAAGAACTTGAACTAGCAAGGCTGGGAGATTAAAGAAGGGGGGAAATTTGAAGTAAACAGGAGAGGGTTAGAGGCTTAGCGGGTTTGACTGGGTTGTGACTTTCATCCCGTTAAATCCATGTGGCCAGCACAGGGACCATTACTGGGGTACAGCCACAGTGCTCACACATCTTACGGAAATGTGGAAGCCCACATGAGAGATAGTCGATACAGTTTGAATAAAATGACAGTATGTGTTGCAGAAGGCTGATGTGCTTTATTAGCTTCTAGTTTTTTTTTCTCCCTATTCTGAAGCAAATTGCAAGTACTTGAGAAATGCCTTTCAGTGGTAAACAAAGTAATGAAACTTCCCTGTGTCAGTTTGATTTGATTTTGCAGGCTAGTGCTGCCTAACTCAATTTCTTTACGAATGTCTGGTTGCATGTTGGTATTGAAAGATAAATGTAATTGGCAGGAGGGAGCTTTCGAGGGGTGGAGTTATCTGGGAACTCTCCCACCAGGCTGCTGCTGGAAGGCAGGGTCCTTCTGTGTTTGTGGGCAGGGTATTTACCTGTGTCAAACCTTCTTTCTCTCTTTCTTTTCACTTCCATTTTGTGAGATAAGTTTTGTTGCACACGTAGACAGAGGAGGAGATTGAGCTGTATCCCTTGCCTCTGCTGCCTTAGATCGCTTGCTAATGAACAGTGGTTTTCTGTCTGGACATCGCTGGACTGTCCTGTTCCAGTTGCAGGAGTTTAACGCTTTCACTTCTTGCTCTGTTTAGTTTTCAACAAAAGCAAGCTCTGTATGGAATAATCATTCAGCAGGCCCTGGATTCACCATTAGTGACCTGTAAAATTGGCAGCACTGGAGATTATTGGCGGGAGACGGTTTCCCTAGGCGCTTCCTGCCTTCTCTTGGAGAGTTAAGTTCAATTAGAGCAATGATACGCACAGCGGGGATTTTGCGGAGAGCTCAGTACTTGGTGGTAGCATTGCTATATGAAAGGCAGAGATATCTTTGGCCTTTTTGTGACCTTAATGCTCCAGCTGCTACCCTCTTTCTAACCTCTGCTTTCTCCAGATTCTCACTTTCTTAATGTAACCTTCTTTCACCTCTTCTTTTACCTTCTGATGCAACCATATCCCTCAAACATTTTGTCTGTGATTTATGGGGTTTATCTAACAAAAAGCACAGTGGAGATTGCAGGGTGTGGTTTTTGGTTTTTTCCTTCGCTCAATTTTTCCTGTTTCTTTCTGACCTCTTATGTACTGTGGACTGCCCTCACATCTCTGTAATCATCTTTCTCTTCATGCTCTCACGATTTGCTTCTACTTAAACTGCTCTGTTTCTAGAGGTTAGCTTTTAGGCATCCAGATCCTTTGACAAAGTTGAGATCCCACAAAGTTGAGATTTGTCTCTTTTCTACCACAGTCTTGTGGTGACAGTCGCTTTTGTTAGTCTCTGATGTGAAGAACATCATCCTCAAGCTAATTTATTTTTCCTTTCTTCATTATAACTTCCTGCTTGTGTTCACTGTCGGTATCTTTAGTATCTACAGGAGCAACTTCTCCATTTATTCCTTGTTCTCTGTGCAAAAGTCTTTGTTTTCCATGTTGAGAGAGGTTGGCACACAAGCATTTTTGAGGTGCTGCCCTTGCAAGTGTGCGTACAAGTACTGTTAAAAAAGTACCTGGAATGGTCTTTCAGAAGACCGTATGACCTGAAACAGGGTGGACATTTATGGCACTCTCTAAGTTGGTAAACTGTAGTGTGTGGGAGAAACAATCAGAATGCTTTCTTAAAATGTGTACGTCGGTAGGGGGAGAAAAGTACTAGCAGTGCGTTTTCATTGTGATTTTGCTTGTTTTTTAATTAAGTTCACAGTTAAAACATAAAAGCTTTGGGTGGTGCTCTAGCTGTCAGTCTCCACTTGCTTCTTCCAACTTTCCTTCTGACAGTCTTACCTTCTGTTTCTGTATTTGTGGAGTTTTGTGCCTTACCTGCTTGCGGGCTATTAGTATTTGCAAAGAATGTGCTCACAGGGTGGTCAGCCTAATTAATTACTGTTAATCCCCCAAAACTGGCTGCCAGAAGTTTTGTTGTCCTTGCAGCTGTCATACTGTGCATGCTACTGTAGCTTCAGCATGAGAGCCTGAGGAGAGGCTGGATGTTTCCTGGCAAGTTTCCATGGAGAATCCCCTGGGCAGGTCTGAAGTAAAGAGGAAGAGAGGGAGGATGAATACAAACTTAAAATAGCATTGCTACTCCCTGTATTGAAATAGCACCTTGCTTTTTAGCACAAGTTGTGTTAAAGTGTTCTTGTGTAAACTGTGAAATTGTGCCAGTGGCCACGCACCCTGTGTAGGGCAGAAGACCTCTGTCTGGTAGGAGCTGGCCTGTTTAACCCAAATATCACAGCACAAACCCCAAAACATCTCACCAAAAAACTCTTCCTGACAATGATTATATATCTCTGTCAGCTTCATGTATAGAATATTTTTGCTTCTGACAATTCGGGATTGTTTTGCTGTGTTTTGTCAGGGTCTTCCCCTTGAGCCTCTCTCTCCAGCCCCCTTCCAAAAGCAGAAAGTGCAAGGCTGAGTTAGGAGTTACTCCTCACAAGTCATAACAAGAGATAGGAATGGACTTAAACTGATTATGGAGGGTGGCTGCCTCCTTTCCTCCTCCTAGTATCTTGCTGGTTGTTGCTCGTGAATGCACAGGGGTACCAGGGTAGAATTGATATAGGCTTTGTCTAGTGTAGTTTATCCTCTGCCCACAGAGAAAGATGCCTGCATGGCGTGAGTGCTCTGTCCCCATTTTGATTAGGAGGTGTTGGGGGGAGAGTAACAGAAAATAAATTAAGAAACAGAAATAAACATTTTTGAAGTATTGTGAAGTATGTTATCTTAATCCTCACTGCACTGCTGAAATAGAGACAAGTCTGCGAATTTTTTGGAGAAATTCCAGAAGTGTTGGAGGTTCATATATTCCCGCAGAGCAGGGTGATGGGGCTGCCAGTAACACAAAACGTGTAGGCTCAGAGTCCCTTCTGGGGCGAAGGAAGAAAGTCTAGAGGGTTGATTTCCTGTCAGCGGTGTGTGAGGTATTGCTCAGACTTTGAAGTTACACTGACTGCTTTTTAAGTTTGTGTGAAACTATTAGTATAGTTTTGGGAAGGAGAAAATTGAGACTTTTATGGCTAATGTTTAGGGAAACATTTCTTCAAGACTGGGCGAGGTGAGCAGTAGCTTCTGTAGTTTTATGTTCTGTTTTGCTCAGTTTTCATAACGGTAAATGAAATATGCATATAAAAGTTCGTTGGAAAATTACAAAAACTATACACATCTTAAATTACAGAGGGTAAGGTGGGGTTAGTTTATGCTTATTTTATGGCTTTGTTTTTTTTTTTTCTTTTTCTGTCTGCATAATTTGGCATATGCAGTTGAAAATGCATTTTAGTTGTGTTGACTTACATGAAAAATAGAAGTTAGCCGAATGCTTTAATCTTAGTTCATTCTTCCCTCATTTCATGAAGGTTCTTGTTTTTGGCAAGACAGACACATAATTCCTTGGTTTCTATTCTTTGTAACCCCTACATTCACTCTTTGTTTTCTTGTCTTGCAGAACGAGCCTCTGACTTCAAGTTATCATGGATACCCAGCGAGAGACAATCAAGTAAGAGTCTGATTGCAGTAAATGTGTGCGCGCGTGTCTCTGTGCACTTATGGATGTTCTGTCCAATAGCTTCCTGTCTGTCCTGTTATGGAGTGAAAATTATTTTGTTCTATTGTGGAATGCTTGTGGAGATATATGTGATAAATTGAGTGTTTTTTATGGCCTCCAGGAGTACGTGGCTGTGTGCCTGGTAAGGGGTTAAAAGTGATCCACATTACCAATGGCTCAGGAAATTCTTTATTCTTAAAAACGCTGTAACTTAAAATCCCTGGTCTAAGCTCATGCTATATCTCCGCAGTTTTAATGAATGTAGACGTTCAGTGCCAGTGCATGCTTGGCCGTGTTTTATACTTATTGTGGTAATACTAGCATCTGGGGAGCAAAACAACACAGCATTTTGTGAGAGTCTGCTTTGCCAGTGGAGTAGGGAATGACAAGTCCCACTGGGTTGTTTCTAGTATCTGTGAACTTGTCTTGCCTTCCTTTCAAGTCCTGCAGGGCCCCTGCCCCTTCCTCTTATTCAGGATGTTCTCCTTCTGCAGCACTAAAAATTACGCTGTTCAGTGTGGTGCATCTGTAAGCATTCACTTACCTCCCAGCAGAAGACAGACAAATCCCAGCTGATGAATTTGCGTGATGGAGAGAAGAGATGCTTTGGAACAAATGAAGTTTAATGGGTCGAAAGATAGAACTGTCACACATTAAATCTCCCATCTTAGGATGAAGTTTTTTTCAGTGTTGTGCAGTGCTACTGTAAAGCAGACTGTGAACCAGTGTAAGAGAAAATTAATATGCATGGAAAATCAATAATGCAGCACATTTCAGTAATGAGCAAATAACAAAACCAGAATAAAATTCTGTAATACTCTAAGGTATTACTAGATAAAGAAAGTGATTTTCATTGTATCTTGATGAGGCCTGGGTATATGTAGCAGCAGCTTAACAGGAGATGTTTTTATGAAGGAAGTGTAGCATAGTGCAGCCTCTGCAACTGAAGAGCTTGAATCTGGTGCTTGTAACACGTGTATGAGTTTCCTTATAAGAGTGTCTACTGGGATATATTAAACTGTTAACTAGCACAAATAATATTTTTGCGCTGGAATGCTGTGAGAGTTTTGTTCCTACTCTATCCAGACTAAGTAAGGTATGCTAGGTCGAGAGGCAGAGCCTGTCCCAGGTCCTTAAAGCTATTCATACCTGCTTTTGGCTTTTCCATTGTGGTGGTACCCTGTGCGCCCTATTTTGCACCTCGCTTTACCTACCCGTTTAGGGCTGGTTTTGGGCATCTTCAGTATGTTCAGCTTCACAGGTGGCTTCTTTCTTATCCCTTAATGGCTCTTCTGATTTGAAAGTCCTGAACTGCTGTGGCTGGCAGGTCACCAGGTCAGTGGAGGTGGGCACAGGAAGCTGTTCAGCAGCCAAGGCATGAAATGAGAATTACAGCCCTGAAGGGCCCTGTATGGGTGAGCACAGGAAGTAATGTGTATTAACAAGTGTGCGTACGTGTTTCAGATGGCAGATAGCTTTATGGAGATTTCTTAGTGGACAAACAGCTTCAGTTTGACATGAGTGTTTTCATTTTAGCAAATATTTGTAAAAAAGATACCTTGGCTAGTGGGTTTTGTTTTGTTTTTTTTTTCTTTCCCCTCCCTGCTTTGGTAACATCTTGATCTGTGGGAAGCGTTTGTCCGTCTTGCTTTTAGCCCTGAAGCAGCTTAAATTCAGGTCTGGTTTTCACTAATGAGGTTTCAAGGCTTTTAGCTAATCTGCTTGGGAGCCTTTAACATGATAGCAGCAGAGAAAGAAGTCTTCTGTTGCCACAGACTGGGGCTGCTGTGGGAGAGACAGCAATGGCTGATCCATCACCTTTATTTCTGCACTGGGGAAGGAGCAAGGAAGTGGTGTGGGAATATATGTAGCCATCCTGATGCTGTAACAAAGTAATTATGAGATGCAGGAGCAATTATCTCAGATTTCTTTAGATTAGGAGCTGGGTTTGAGCTGGTGAACATAGGTATCTCTGTATCTTGCTCTTTCCCATTGCAGTTCTTTATTGTGCTGTGCTTTTGACCACAATGTTTTCCTTAGAAGTAGCAAAGCACAGCTTTATTTTCAGGGCTTCTCATTGTGTGACTACAGAGTTCCTGCTAGAAATTCTATGGATGTAACTTGCCTGTCCTTTTGCCATATGTAGCATCCTAATCCTTCACTCGTTTATATGTCCTTTTTCACTCCTTCAGGCTCTGAATGCCATTAATTCCAGCCTGCAAACCTTTCACTATGCTGTTTTTACACCCTCTAGTGGTTAAATCATACCCAGATGTTCCAGATTATTGTAAGTATTTCTTCCTGCCAGTGGAAATATATGATTGGTTTGAGTTCTCATTTTGGCCATGTGGGAGTGTTCAGGTCTACAGTACAAATGTTATTTTGTATCCTTTCCTAAATATTTAAGCGCTCTGTCATCATCACGCATGGGCAGCAGTACTGAGGCAAATGAGATGGGTTTGTGTTAAGACTGTGTTCCTCTTAATTCTGGTGTTGTGTGATTGCTTTATATTAACCCAGAGCTTTGGGTTGTTGCACAGCCCTCTTGTTCCTCACCTGCCCTGCCAGGATGCTGGTTTACTGGACTTTTTGTGGTGATCGGGCCCATGGATCATGTGTGCTAAATCATTATTGTGTAAGTCTGCCTAAAAAGAGACATTTTTCTGTTTCTGAAGTGTTGCACTGCTGGCTCTGTGTTAGAGCCATGTAAGGAGCTGGAGAGCCTTCTGGGACTGTCCTCAGAATTTGCTCTGAATTTGCACATGGAGGGGCAACCTGCCATTCCTGTTTTTCCTCAGAGCTGTGCTCATGGCAGGGATGAAGCCCTCAGTAAAGGGAAAATAAGGGAAGTATTAGTGTAACATTGTTAACCGAGATGATAACCAAGTCTTTTGATGAGGAGAGGTGATGCTCTGGGGACTATTCAGTTCTTTATCCCTCTGTTAGGCCTGCCAACAAAATTGTGTTTCTTTTTTTTCTTTTTGTAACACAAGCATCTGCCTGAAATGCAGTGAACCAAAGCTTCTTTGCTTCATTTCCCAAGATGTGACAAACAGCTCTGAGGTACCATGAGCTCGTCTCAACATGGAAAATGACTGGTACAGCTAAACTGATAGAACTTTTACATATAGACAAACTCATCAAGAATAAATACTCTGCTTTCAGAAAGCTCTTCCATGCTAACTGTGCCAGCTCATTTTATATATAACCAAGGCCTATGTCATGCTGCTCTAGTGCTTTTTGTGTCTAAATGTATTAGACATTATATCTGAAGTTTGTTTGAGTGTTGAATACTGGCACTTCTGTGGCAGAATTTGGCAGCTGCACAGAATAATTTTGCTCCCAACAGGAAGCAAAATGAGCAAGAACACCTTGTTTAGCTGCCACTGAGAGGAATAGGAGAGAGAGAGAGAGTTTATAGAAGCAAGAGGTAATTATACACACCGGAACTGGGTCAGGATGTTAGAGCTGTTACATGACTTCTGTATTGGAAAGTGATCCTCAGCTATCACAATAGGTTAGGATATTGGTTTGAAGCCTCTTTTAAAAGCTTGTACTTCTGAGACTACAATTCTTAAATCAAACTGGGTCATTGGCTCGGTGCTAATGTGGTGGAAACATCGTTACCTATCGCGAGTGACGCCTCCTTCAACAGCTTAATTTCGGTGGCTGGTTTTCCATCTGAGCACTCATCAGACCTGACCCGTTGTTCTTGTGTATGTAGATGAGACTGCAGCCCAAGGTAGTGTGGGTGCCCATGGCAACTGCTAGGAACAGCTTTATCGCTATCCCCTCGATTTGAGTTCAAGCTGAAGGTGAAATTCTGTTAAATCCTCTCCAATTGTCAGCCTGTTCCCTTGGGTCTTTACTCACTTGCTGCTTTGGAGTATCCGCTGGGGCATTGTAGGCAGTGGGCAGCTATGTGCACTCCCCTCCCTGGGGTCGCAAGCTGGTCGGGTTGAGCTGAACACTGGTGGTGGCAGTATGAGAACAGGAAGCCTCCCCTGTTGCTTTTTTATCCCTGTTTGTTTTCTTTGCCCAGTCCCTCCTGATGTAGGGAGTTTGGCAAGGAAGCCCTTCATCCTGAGCTGTGAAGGGGGTGCATGAGCCCCCATGGGGAGGCAGGACAGCAGGTCAAGGGGCTTCCTGTTGGAACTGGCTGCACAGGGGCACCGCTGCTCTTGTTGGTGGTTCCCGTGCAGCGAGTGGCGGAGATCTCTGCAGAGAGTTCAGAGGGAGAAACCTCTCTACTATTATCTGTGTGGTCTGAGGCTCCTTCACCTATCTTCTTTGTCATGTGGATGAAGCGTGAATTTGGGGATATTGCCACATCACGATCAGCATCAGTATGGATTAGGATATCCACAAAAATCTCTTAGTTATTAATAAACTGAGATGCACTTGTCATAAAACTAATAAAAAGTGACCTTCTGGAGGAAAATGGTTTGGCCACTTGTTTATTTTGATTTTTACCATGATCACACCAACCACAGTCTCTCCAGTGCCCTACTTTGAACAAAGACTTCCTGTCTCAAGAGTTTAAATCTGTAGGTAGTGTTCCTGAAAAGTGTTTTGGTTTTTAATTTGTTTTCCTGCTTGTAACTGACCGTAGAAGTAAATCCTCTAGAGTGTGTATGAACTGTCTTGGAAACCAGAGAGATTGTGGCAGTGGAAGTGTTAAGGAGCTAGAAAGGAGGATTGTTTGTAGGTTTTTGGTTAGTTTGTTGCTTAAACTTTTGGTTTGAATAGAGATGCTTAAGCTGAGGGACAGAGGTAGGTTCTGGAAAGACCTTAAATCAAGTTTTAACACCTTATTCCTTGAGTGAATAGCCAGGACAAAGATGAGGAAGCATCTGAGGTCCTCCATGTAAAATGGAGAAGACCAGGCTTGGTGTTCTGGTCCTTCTGAGGAGTGCCTTTTTGCTTGAAAGCAAACAACCCAAAATTTGGAATGGGACCAAGGGGAAACTGTTCTAAACATCTTTATGTTTAAAATGAGTTGAATTAGGGTTAAGACTGCCAAATGTACTGCGTTCTGGCTTCCGCAGCCTCTCTTCCAGCAAGCAGAGAAGTGTTTCCACTCAGTACTAGACAGGACCAAAGGGATATTCTGTTAGTGACCTAACGGCAACATCCCATTGGAAATAACGAGCTTCGCTTCCGAAGGTGTGGTCACTGTGAGGCAGCTGCATGCAGAGAGGTTCAAGAGTGCATAGTGGGATAACCGCTGGAGTGTTACTGTTTAGGACCTAAGCCGTGAAGGATGTGGGACAGTTAAGATGTGTTAACGGAAAGACATTTAATACTGCAGGATGGGAGGAGTTTGAGAAATCCTTTACCAGATTGCATCCAACACTGCTTGTAGCTCTCGGCCTACCTCTTGGAAGGTAAAAAAGTTTTAACAGAGTAGAGAGACTTAAGTTAAAAGCAATATAAACCATGGTATCCGAGAAGGAAAATAGCGAGCAGGGTGTTCAGCTAAAAATGGAAGGAGGAGTTGGTTACAGACTGAAGTTCAATCAATCAAGGATGAGCTGGTAGAGGGAAAGATAAGATCCACTGAGTCTGGTAATATTCCTCCCCTGAACTGTCTTGATAAAACACTTGGTTGATCACTTGAAGTGCAAAGAAGTGGCTTCTTGTTAGCTCAGGCTCTGAAAGCATCTATAAGCAGGAAAGATTCAGGAATTGGTATTAGAAGAAATTGTAATGCATACATCACTAAATAATTAAGCTTGTTATAAACTTGCTTTCTGAAGCTTCACTCTGAACCAAGTCGCTGTGCTTATACTGGCTGCATTCCCCCAAATCTCTCCTTTCCCTTCCGTTAAGCTGATTTCCTCCCATCAAAACCCTTAAATATTACAGGAAGCATGGTGACTTGCAGCTGACACAAGTCTTGGAAACAGATCACTCCGGCTGTATATTTATTTTGCTTTTCCCTCATGTCTGCTGCCTTCCTAGCCCCTCTGAATAAGGCAGGGAACCCTTTCCTTACGGAACCTTGAAGATACCTTTCATGAACACCTCCAGCGGGCTCGGTACCAGTGCGTGCCTTGCCGTTACTCGGTAATGAGAGAAAAAATAGCCACGTGGAGAAAAGTTGTATGAGGAGAAATAGAGCATCTAATTCAAATACGTGGGAAGACTTCCTGACAATAACCTCCTTCAGTTGTATAAACAGCTGCTCAAGGAAAGTAACGATTACCTTGCTGATGAATAGTCCGGCTCAAGCTCTGGGGTTGTAAGGCGCTGGCAGGAAATGGGCTGGATGATGTAATACAAATTCCTTTCATGTTTGAGTCTTCTGATTCAAGCAATTTCTCATCTCTGCTTGGGGTTAAAGGGAGGAGATGTGAGTTATCCTTGGGAGAGGACCAGGAGACCACTTTCTCTCCTGGGTGACACTTTTGGAAGTGTCACCTGGTGTATGCAAGATCTTGGTGACTCCTAAGCCCCTCTGTTATTTTGGCAAGAGGGACTGCATCTTGTTTAGATTTCCTCTTCTGAATGACTGTTGTGAATGCTAGAGACTGTGGCATGTGTGTTAGAAGCAGTCTGTAAAATGATCGGTTGGAGGACTAAAACCAAATGGTGTAGAGAGAACAGCCTGGTGACAGATATTATATCCTACTGAGGACACGGAAGTGGCTGTTCTGGGTCAGACAGAAGGTCTCTGCCTTCCAGTGTTCTAGCTTCGACAGTGTCTTAATAGCAAGTACTTAAAGCAAGAGGGAGCAGTGCCAAGATTTGGTGATAGTTCTTCCCTTCCTCCACGCTCTTGAAGCAGTCCTGTGGCTTTGGGATTTCCTGGCTATAGACTTTTATTTTTAAATTCACCTGTGATAGATTTTTTTTTTTTTTTGTTATTGAATTTGTCTAAATGTTTTTCGAGCCCATCTAAATCGTTGGCATCTACAACATCCTGTGGCAACAAGTCCCCCGCTATAGGTATGCTTGATGGGGAAGAAGTTGTTGTGCACAGCTAACTTGAAACCGAAGTGGTTTTAGAGATCTCAGATGAGAGAGGGAAAAAAACCGGAAAAAAAATTAAGTAGTTTGTGTGCATTCAGTATCTTTTTTTTCCCTTGAAGGATTATAATACCTTTGCGAAAGTTATTTCTAGACACCTGTAAATGGAGGTGTACGTT
>NW_010433898.1:782-1899 GCF_000710305.1 Buceros rhinoceros silvestris | reverse complement strand
TCTTCATCCTCCCATCCTGCTCTTCCTCCCCCCCGCTGCCATTTTCCGGGATGCTCCGCAGCCGGAGTCACCCTCTGGATGGAGAAACCCCCCGGGAGGGGGGACCAGCCCCTTCCCCGAGGGGACGGTCACAGCCCCCGGGGCCGGGGGGACGCCCCTGTGTGTCCCTCAGGGTCACCCCGTGTCCCCCCTGCTCCTTCCTGAGCCAAATTGCACCGATTTCACCCCAAAACGCCCCAAAAGGGGCTTCCCCCAGCCGGGTCAGCCTCGCTCCCCTCGCACACTCAGCCCTGCGCACGCTCACTCCCCTTCAAGGCTCTGCACACTCATCCCATGGCACACTCACTCCCCTTGCACGCTCACTCCCCTCGCACGCTCGCTCCCCTCACACACTCAGCCCCTCGCACACTCGCACCCTTGCACACTTGCTCCCCTCTCACACTTGCTTTCTCTGTGGCTCGCTCCCCTGGCACGCTTGTCCCCTTTGCACACTTGAGCTCCTTGCACACTTGCTCTTGCACACACTTCTCTGTGTCTCCTTCCATGCTTGCTCCCCTTGCACACTCCCTTTTCACACTTGCTCCCCTTGCACACTTGTTCCTGTGCGTCCTTGATCTCCTTGCACACTTACTCCCCTTCAGTGCTTTGCACACTCGCTCTCCCCTTGCACACTCGCTCCCTTTTCATGCTCATCCCCTTGCACACTTGCTGCCCTTGCACACTTGCTCTCATTTCATGCTCGTCCTCCTTGCACACCCACTCCCCTTCCACACTCCCTTTTTACACTTGCTCCACTTACACACCCGTTCCCCTTCCACGCTCACTCCATTTTCACCCTCACTCCCCGTGCACACTCACTCCATCTGCACGTTTATTCTTTCCACTCTCGCTCCCCTCCCATACCCGCCCCCTTTCAGCACCAGCTCTCTTTGCACGCTCACTCCCCTTGCACACTCACTCCCTTTTCATGCCAGCTCCCCTCACACACTTGCCCCCCTTCCATGCTCATCCCTTTTCACACTCGTTCCCTTTTCACGCCAGCTCCCCTTGCACACTCGCCCCCTTGCACACTCGCCACTCGCCAGGAGCCGGGAGGCCAAGTAAACCCGGGAAGGCC
>NW_010433898.1:0-559 GCF_000710305.1 Buceros rhinoceros silvestris | reverse complement strand
CCCCTTTCCCACGGCCCCAGCCCCTGCCGGGGGGGCGTTATTTGGCCACCCCCCGCAGCGGGACCTTTTCTCTCCCTTCCCTTCCCCGGCCCAAGGTTTCCTCCCGCTTCCCGGCGTCCCGGATCCGCCTGTTTGTTCCCTTTCCCGCTCCCAAATCCCGGCTTGGCCCTTTGTTCACCCGACGGTAATTTTCCACCCGTCCAGCCCCTCGTCGCCACGACGAAAAATCCATCAACTCCCCCCCAAAAATAAAAAGCCCCGCAATTCTGACCCCTATAAGCACAAAACGCTCCTGTATTCCCCAAAACTATCCTCGAAAATTGATTTCCCGAGGAGGCCGAGAGGGCGCGGAAATACATTTACGGGACCCCCCCCAAAAAAAAAGATAATAAATACATGGGGGGGAGGGTTGGCCCAAAATAGCCAATTTTTCCCCGAAATGGGAGTTCTGTGCCTGGCGACAAGGAGTGAACATCTGGAGCTGGGAACATCTGGGGCAGGGAACAGCTGGGGCGGGGAACATTTGGGGCAGGGAACATCTGGAGCAGGGAACATCTGG
>NW_010433897.1:0-1624 GCF_000710305.1 Buceros rhinoceros silvestris | reverse complement strand
TTGAAGAGAACAGGCCCCAGTACTGAGCTCTAAGGAACACCTTTGGTGACCGGCCACCAGCTGGATTTAGCTCCATTGACCACCACTCTCTGGGCCCGGCCATCCAGCCAATTTTTGATTCAGTGAAGCGTACACCCGTCCAAGCCATAGCCAGCCAGTTTCTGTAGAGGAATGTTATGGGAAACAGTGTCAAAGGTTTTGCTAAAATCCAGGTAAACCTGCCCTTCATAAGTCCATGCTGACTGTTTTAAAGTCTACAAGTAGCTAATACATCTAATTGTATTTTGCCAGCAAACATAAACACCTCCAAATATTCCTCTGTCTCTACCAGGAAGAAGAAAAAGTTCAGGGCTGCACATTACACCTGGACTCCTAAGGCCTTCATAGTTGAACTCATTATCATCTTATGACAGCAAATGTTACCACCAGAGATACAAAACTAAAAACTGTAAGAATGTTCATTTTGCTTGATTTTTTTTAATTGTGACGCCCCCACTTATGCACATCTCAACTAGTTTTTATAAGAGCATTACCGCAAATTCTCACACAAACACTGACAAATACTGTGAAACATGAATAGCCCTCTCTGCAGACACAGGTCAGCACGATGTTTTGGGTAACTTAAGACGTTACTCAAGCTTGTATTTATTTATGCAGCAATCAGTGTATAGTATGCTTATTTTGCATTTACCAATGTTCATCTTTAGTCCTCTTCCTCCTGATATAATCCTATATAAGAATTAAAACTTCTCTGCATTCAGCAGTTTCACCTTCCCATAGGTCTACTACAATAGTGATAACTTTATACATCAGATTTTGGTGTTGTGCAGAAATTGAATAAGCTATCATTACTGCAGAACCAAATCTCCCACTGTTTCAGTTTGAAGGTTCTGTATCTGAACCGATTCACACTTGTACCAATATTGGAGAGCAAATACACCTTCCCAATACAGGATTTTTTTTTATATGCTGAAAGTCTATGTCTATTTCTACCTTAGTCCCATTCATCTCTGATGTTGCAAAATTAACCTTTCCATGTTACCTTTATCGGAGCATGGCAGACATGTGACCACATCACATCACAAGGGTAAAGCTCACATGCCAAAAGCCAAGAAGGTTCCATAAACATAGTATCTTAGTGTACCCATACCTGATTTCAAATCACCTTAAAATCCAGTACCTCTGCAGCCTTGACAACTAGGAAAGTAACCGCTGAAACCTGACTTGTGTAGCTTGCAGACTTGCTTGGTGGTGATGTGTATGGACTGCCACCTCAGACACCTGTTCTTTCAAACCCGAGTATCTTTGCAATGGCCCTGTTTTGTGCGGGGCCTGTACCAGATGACTTCCAAAGGTACTTTCCAGTCTAGCATTTGCATAGCAGTCCAAGGGAAATACCAGATTCTTGGGATATACAGGATTACAGTGCCACACTATTCTCCTCCCACCTATGAGTCACCATAGTACCATGAAGTGACATGGCTGCCCAGAAATCAGCAGTAGTGGGGAGTTCTAACGGTGTGACTCAAGTGCATTCTGTTCTCTCTAGGAAAGAAATAATTAACTCAGCCCTCCTTCCAAGCAGTACCCCATGCTCGGAGGTGGGGGGGTGTGGGGGGGGGAG
>NW_010433896.1:29693-31151 GCF_000710305.1 Buceros rhinoceros silvestris | reverse complement strand
GCACGGGGGGACGAGCTGGGGACAAGGCTGGACACCCAGAAAGTGAGCCCAGGGCGCTCGCGGCATTATTCGCCTATTTAGAGTAAAAAGTAATTACAAAAGACAGGCTCTTCCTTAGTCCGGAGTGCCAGGGAAGGTGGGGGCTGCCTCGCCCCGGCCAGGCTTTCTTGCCGTGACGGGTAACAGCGCGGTTGCTGGTGTACACTAATCAACGCTGCTTCTTCGGGGAGATTAAAAACCCCGTGAGTGAGTGCAGCCCCCTTCCACACACCCTGACAGTGATAGCAGAGGCTGTTTTACACAGGGCTCATGAAAAATAAACCGACGATGTCGATTGCAGCAGCTTAAATTACTTAAGCCAGTGTAATGGGATAAATATTTGATGGTGAAGTTTATTAAATTTCCACCACTATTATGTTGCTGCTAAAAACATAAAGGATCCTTTAAAGGCCGTTGGTGGTCTCTGAAGGGGGGTGGTTGGAAACCTGTCTCAGAACCAGCCGGCAGAGACTGCTTTGGGGGTGGGAAGGAGTTATGAGAGGAGACTTACCTCTGGGAGAGCTGTGGACCGGTGCCGGCAGAGCCCCACCCTGAGGAGCTGCTCGCTGAATCGATAGCTCGGCTCGTGCTGGAGCGCGGTGGCAAGTTTCGCAGCCCTGAGTCTATAAATATTTCTGTTTGCCTTTGAGATGATTGCTATGCAGTGGCACTCTCCTTCTCTGTCATATAATTAACTCTTGCTCGTTTTCTGTCACTTATCTTGTGATAATTCAATACATAATGTTTATAAGACCTCAACAATTTAATTCCTGGCTCCTAAGAGTCACCAACTGCTGGGCAGATGAACGCTATCTCCAGGGCAGAGCTGGCCCCAGCAGAGCTGATCACCAGTCTGCGATGCAGAGGGTGGCTGGGCCGGGTAGCACCTTCTTAGCAGAGCAAAAAGCCATCAGCGTTTTCCTCAAGAGACGTCTCTTCCCCTGGTATCTTACAGGAGTGGGAATTTAAGCCACTCCAGAATGTTCCCACAGTTCAATAGCTCCCCAAATTAAAAAAGGATAATTACAGTTGAAATACCCTGGAGCAGGAGCACGGAACAGGCCACTGAGGTCAGTCTTTTGTCAAGTCTCATAAACTCCTTCCAGAAAAGGAACAAGCTTCATTCAAAAAGCACTTAGACTTACTTTTTTTTTTTTTAACTGTCCATTACCGATGCCAGAGGTTACGTGTAAAGAGCTGTAACTGCACCTCAGAGAAGCCCTTCCACCAGCGAGGCTCCTCAGACAGCGTCTATCTGAAAAGAGCAGGAAAAAACAATCAGAGGAGACATGTTCTGTTCATGCAACAGCAAGCAATATTGTACCATTGGCAGGATTCACGCTAAGACAACTGCTCCAGTGTCCTGGAGTGCCGCCTGTTTATGCCTTCATTCCAACTGGGGCCTCGAGAGCAACAGGC
>NW_010433896.1:23862-29580 GCF_000710305.1 Buceros rhinoceros silvestris | reverse complement strand
TCAGCTATCGGCCCTGCGAGGCTCCGGTAATGAAGCCGGATCCTCATTACAATCTGGTTAAATGTTTCCTACATGCAACTCTGCCTCCATCAAGGAACTGCTGGCGGATCTCCTGTGTACCGACTCTTCGGAAGTGGTTTTTTTTCCAGGAGCAGCTCTGCTGCACATTGCCATGGCGCTGGAGTCATCTCCCACCTCTCCACAGGGCCGGCCCCGTGCCTCGCCATTCCCCTGCCTGCAGGCTGCGAAGGACACGAGGTGTGACCATCCAGACACCGTCCGGCGTGAACGGCTGCGGTCTAGAGACATAGTCACCGCCCAAAGGGACAAAGGCTTCAGCTGAGAACTCTGTCACAGGCAGCGAGTTTCTACGGGTGTTCTGACGCTAGACACGGATGCTGACAGCGCTCAACACCTGAGCAGAGCCAGCAGTGACACCTTGGGAGAAGCTGCAAAGCTTGGAAGTGTCCCAGTAACACCAGTGTTGTCAGACAGCCTGAAACTTGACTGCCACATCTCTGTGCCCTCTCCCCCTCTCTTTCACACCCGGAATTCTGGTCCTCTCAGAGTCTGGTAAAAGTTTGTGCATTAGTTTCTTTTTACTGAGTGCTTTGGGTCTTTTTTTTTCACTAAACAGCCCTCGCTTTCCCCTTTTAACTAAAAATACCTGCTCCTCAGATGTCAGTCCAGCGGCCAGGCTGGCATCCCGGGGGTGTTGGTTTGACGCTTTGATTTGATGTGAGGATACACAAATAGAAAACCACCGATGAATAGAAGAATAAATCTATATATTCCTTGCTGTCACTTCAACTAGAAAGCAAAGCTGGCAGCTCTCGCTCTGGGGAATCGGAGATTATTTGGACAAAGGTTTCCCCATGGGTAGCACACTCGCAGGAACAAAGAAGCGGGGTTCACAGCGCGAGTGAGTGTCCTACAGCCGGCGCAATCAAAAGCGAGCCCCGGAACCGTGTGTAACCCAGGTTAGGTAGGAAAGATTGAACAACGTCCAGGCTGCACAAGAAATGTTCAGAGAGCAGGTTCTGTGAGCAGTTCGACAACGGTTAGCTCTGTCATTTCCAGAGACGACGCGTGCAGGCAGACAGCCCGCGCTGTCTGCAGGCAACAGCCATGTTACAGAAGCTCTTACAATATGCGTGGGGGTGATTTTGTCATCCTGCTTAACAGGAACAGGGTCCCAGTTCCTGGGCAGCGCTCAGAAAGGCAGCTGGTGCCTCACCAGTGCTGATGCATCGCAGTCTCCACACACGTCTGTACGCTCGCCATGGCTCGTCATTTCTTCTTTACGTCCTGCAGAAGAACAGCCACTGTGCCACCAAGGACTTCTGCTCTCGTGCTTAACTCGGGACATTTTGGTGTCAGAGGTGTTCCTGGATAGATTTGGGAGTTAAAAGCCAGTGGTAGAGCTATGCTAAAGCCCCTGCTCTGGCTGGCTGCGAGCGTCCACGCTGCTCTGGGAGCAGCACTGTCTGACCCATGGACGGCCAGTACCATCTCCCGGACACCACAGACTCTTCTCCATGAGCTGCTCCGCCCCTGGGTGGAGGCCTGGTCCTTTGCCATCCAGCATCCTCGTCAGGGTGACCTCTCGGTGCTGGGTCTCCTACTGCCAGTGAAGGGAATGCGGTGCCCCTCGTTGCTTGGCACACAGCCAGGCCCCAGCTTCTCCTGCCCTCAGAGCGCGGCCCAGGAGCCCCAAAGGCACATCAGCAGCTGCTCCAGCCCCCGATCACGCTGTTCTCCAGGGAGCGCATTGTCTTTACCACAGCCTCACGTTTCCGCTGCCTTGTCAAGGTCAAGCTCCCTGTACTCCACGTGCAGCTCCCCCAGCACTTGACCCGTGGCAACGCTCTGCATTTGCAGCTACACGTTTCTTTCTGCTTTCTGCTTTCGGTCACGCTCCTTTGCAGGAAACATGCAAGTTCCTCGATTTTGTCTCTCCCCTCAATAACGGGGGAAGGAGAAACCCCTGGAGAAATGCCGAGGTTGCATCTTCGGGAAACCGAAATGTACAGGTGTGCACTTCCATGAATATTTCAGAAAGGAGTTTATTAAATTCTAGTAACATGGCAACTGCTGCACTACACATGCCCGAGACTCTGGAAGGAAGCCAACCACCAGCTTCCCAAAGAATATTTTTATCGGCAGTGCGCTGTGCTGAGCAGGGATTCTTCTTCTCAAGGCACAGATAGCCGGGCAGGAGGATGAGAGGGGCCACCGCAGTCAACTTGAAGCAATTCTTTCTTCTGTAGTTTAATCCTCTTCCCTCCCCTTGATACGCAGTTTATTTAATTGCAGAGACAAGATGCATTTCTTTCTTGAGGGATTGTGGGAGAATATTTGTAATCCAAGGGCTGTAATTGAACTCGGTAATAATAATTATACTTCTCTTCGTTAATATGTCTTAAAGCTCATTACAAACTATTTTTGTGCCAGCATCTTTGCCGAATCCCTGCAGGGTTAGAGATAACTTTTTATTCCACTAAAGCAGCACTTTAAAGGGTGCTCCTGCTCTTGCAGGGTAGCAGCAGCAGCTCAAGCCCTGAGCTTGTCACTTCCCCAGCCTGGTCCCAGCTCCCAGTACGAGGCATTGCCTGAAGCACTCCAGCCAGCCGGGGGCTGGCCAAGGATGGGGACCTGCCCAGCACCTTCACTGCTCCTCACTGGCCACCACCCTCATCCAAACTGGGGAAACTGGGGCTGTTCAGAGCAGGGACCCCCGCCTCTGCTGGCTGGAAACACGGTTCCAAGCTAAGCAGAGACTAACAGCAGAGAGGGTCTGGCTTGCACTGACCTGTCCAGGGAAGGGGAGTGTGTCTGGAGCTGCGCAGTGCTTCTGAAGTGGCTGCTGAAATACGAACACTGCAGGGACATGGCCATGCTCTCAGAACACAGCAGAGACCGGGGTCACGCCTCTGCCGTTGTGTACCCCGAGGAACGGATCTAAAAGCAGATGCGTTTCCGTACAAGAATGTCTGTTCCAAAAGTCTGTGATTGAAATGAAAAATTCAAACTCATTTTACTTGGACAAGAGATGCGAGCGATGCGGTGCATTAAGAGATGTTCCAAACTCACGAAGCCCATTAACGCCAAAGCGAGGTCCCCGTGCACATCCCAGGGAGCAGAGGAGAAAACATTCCCTCGGTTTACAGTAGTTTTAAGCCCCTCTCTGATCCAGGGATGCTGCTCATTCAATATTTAAGCTCCGTCTATGAAACACGCGAGTTATCCAACATTCATTACCCTGTTTGCGCCAGCAGCTCTGCCAGGGCCCCAGCGTGCCGGGGAGAACCGTTTGCTGGCTGCAGCACCAGCACGAAGGTGTGCTGCTGCAATTACAGGGGGACGCGGGTTTACAGCTCTCCTGAAACCGCAGCGCTCCCATTAAAGCAGCCCGCCGGCTATGTGCTATATTTGCCCAGACAGCAGCACGGCCAGACAATGGAGGCCTGTTGAGCTCCTGCAGAACACGCCGGGTACCGTGGAGCTGCTCTCGGATGTGTGCAGCCCTCTTTCACTGACTCTCCGGCTCACATCAGTTTCAATGGAAGAAAATGTGAAAAAGGAGCAGAACAAATGACAGCAGCCACAATAGACTTTCTTTGAAGCGATTCTTCCAGGGGTAGGTGCACTCGCTCCCTAGATCTGCAAGTATTTGTCAAATAAATTCAATTAATTCCCTCTGACAACTGTTCCTGCTTTTCATTGGGAACTCCCCAGCTGAGATCACCTGCGGCATTTGGAGTTCCTCTTCCCCAGGGAGCCACTACAGCCGCTGGCAGCAGGAGCTGCGGGGTCCCAGGAGGGCTGCTGGCCGCCCAGCTAAGGCACAGGGGACATCCCCGCCGCCTTCGGCCTGCGGAGCTGCTGCTCCTGGCCCCACGAGCCAGGCAAGCTCCCAACTGAATCATCAACTCCAGGTGGAGTTTGCAGGGACCGAAGAAAAGCAGATGAGAACGTGCTTAAAATGATGCAGTTCGGGGGTCTGAGTGGCCTGGAAAATCCTCTCCGTGTCCTGTCTTGGAACAGAGCAAAGCAGGAGACATGTCACCTGGCATCCTGGCTGCAAGGAGACCATCCCTCCTCTCCATCACCGAGACCCGCGGCTGCACAATCCTGAGCTTCAAAGAGAGCCTCACATCACCAAGAACACCAGAAAGCCTCAGCAGCAGCGAGCCTGGCTGAAGACAGCAGCGCACAAAGCAACAACTTGGAAATCATTTTTGCCCGTCTTAAAGCTGCCTGTCTGCTGTGAGCAGTGAAAGCAGCACCAGTCTGTACGGGAGCCAGACATCTGGCTTCAGACAGGCACAGCATCACCCAGCTGGGGCTTGTCAGGGCTTTCTGCAGGGGATGCGGAGGAGCACAAGCCGCATGCCTTCGTTCCCGCTGGAGGCTCCTCTTCTGTGGGAGAAACACTGGCAAGGGCTCATCTGAGGGACACTCACCCTCCGCCACCTCCCCTGTCCCAGTCCCTGTCCCAGTCCCAGCCCCAGTCCCAGTCCCAGTCCCTATCTCAAAGTGGCTGTGCTCACCACCTGTGGGCTCTCACATCTTTCTTCCAAGCCATTTATTTCTTAGGAGATCTTTGCCTCTCAGATGCACCTTCCAGAACATCACATCTCCCTTAAACTGACTTGAGAGTGACCGGTGCGGATGCAGGGGGACGGTCATTAGTCTCGGGAGGCTGCAGCTGGGAGTTAAGCAGTGGAGTAGTTGTAGATGGGTACGATGTCACCTAGCTGGGAAAGGGAGAAACTCCTGCAGAGCTCGGGGGCTTGGAGGGGTGGGAGTGCCGAAAGCTGCCCACCTTCTCTTGCGAGAGCTGCCTCGAATGTAAACTGCCTCCAAGGCTTTGCTGCCCAAAGCAGGGCAGGAGGGTGGGCTCAGGCTGTCGCCCAGCAGCTCCCAGTGACACACGCTGTTCCCGTCTCCATCTGCTCAGCCCCACACAAACACACCGCCCCTTGACACCACCCCAAACGCTCATCTCCCGCGCCCTGGCATCTACCCCCGTGGGCTCGGAGGTCCCGCAGCGCCCGGCTGCCAAAGCCTGTTTATGCTTTTGGCCACGTCTCCCTTGGAGTCCTGAGAGTCATTTCCCACCCTGGACCAGGAGCTGCAGCTGCAATCATATGCTGGGCTCATATGCTCCAAATCACCCCTAATGGCACTTCAGAAATGCAAATAAAAGTGAGATTATGATATTTTACGTAAATAAGCAGTGTGGCAATCCCAGACTGGCTTGGCCTGCCAGGGAAATTCGCTGGAGAGAGATTAAAATTGAAATATGTGAGCGTGTTTGCATGGAACATTTATTGTATAACTCTGGGCTCCAATAAGGCTTGTATAAATTATTCATTTTGGAACAGAGATGAAATGCCAAAAGCCCCACCCACCTGGGGGCTGCGTTCATTACCAAAAATCCAGCCTTAGTTAGCGACTCAGCTATAAAGACAGCACGCGAGGTAATTACAAGCAGGAACTGAACAGTCGCCTCCCTGACGACACGTGCCCTGCGCTCCAGGCAGCTGCTGGCTGTCCCTGCACCAGGCTCTTCTTGGGCCATGCAGAGCCATGTCCCTGCTGCACCCGACATAGGGAGCCCGAAGGCAAGAGTTTGCCGGAGGAAACGGCAGGGCGACCAAGAGCGTGGCACGCTCGGAGCCATGGGCAACCGGCGGCACCCTGCCGCGCGCT
>NW_010433896.1:23388-23837 GCF_000710305.1 Buceros rhinoceros silvestris | reverse complement strand
CAGGCAGAGCCATGTCCCTGCTGCACCCGACATAGGGAGCCCGAAGGCAAGAGTTTGCCGGAGGAAACGGCAGGTCGACCAAGAGCGTGGCACGCTCGGAGCCATGGGCAACGGGCGGCACCTTGCTGCGAGCTGGGCTGTGGGACCCGCTGGGGCATGGGCCCCCCGCAGCAGCCAGCACAGATGTGCCCATGGAGGAGAGTGGGCACCGTGGGCTGCCTTGGAGCAGAGCGGGCGGAGGAGCGTGATGGCTGCGACGCGGCTGGGCACACACAGCCCGGCATTTCCCGGGACTGATGGCGTGCAAAACCACCCGGGTGGCAGTTGCCATGGCAACTCCTCTTTAAACACTGCTGTTAAACAGTTGCACGGAACCCTCTGAAAGCATCTGAGCCCTCTGTGAGCATCACCGCGGGAGCATCACCGCGGGAGCATCACCATGGGAGCAT
>NW_010433896.1:22773-23209 GCF_000710305.1 Buceros rhinoceros silvestris | reverse complement strand
GTTCTGGCTGCTGCGTGGGCCAGTGCCCTTCTCTGCCCGGCCACGTCCCGGGGCGGCAGGCAAGGGGTTACAACAGGTTGCTGTGTTCTCTGGAACTGCACAGTGAACAGCGAGGACCCGGTTACCAATTTGCAGTCGAAAATTACTTCTCCCCATCTCAGGTGCCCGCAGCACCTGCAGTTCCCAGCTGTACCTGCAATTAGGCTTCCACACGCCCTCCCTCCTCCCACCTTATGCCTCCCCCTCTTGAGTTTCCGGGAGGCAAAACAAGCTGATGGATCATGGATGTGAGTTTGGGGGCTGCTGGATTTCCTGGTTTGACTGGGGAGGGCTGCAGCGCCTGCCCTTCTGCGCCGTGCAGCCTGCCCGGCCTCACCTCCAGCCCACTCACGCAGGCAGCAGGATGCTATGCAAGCCTCCACACCAGGACCCTGCT
>NW_010433896.1:21793-22749 GCF_000710305.1 Buceros rhinoceros silvestris | reverse complement strand
GTCTGCTGTATTTCCTGGTTTGACGGGGGAGGGCTGCAGCGCCTGCCCTTCTGCGCCGTGCAGCCTGCCCGGCCTCACCTCCAGCCCACTCACGCAGGCAGCAGGATGCTCTGGCAGCCTCCACACCAGGAACCTGCTGTACCCTGCTCCAGCTCAGGGGAAACAGAGCCCTAAAGCTCTTCCTCCTACTCCCTTTTTATAACCTTGCACCTGACTTAGTGAGGCTGCTCCGGTACCTCCATTAACCCTTCCGTGGCACTGACCACTGTGCACAGGGTGGGATGTGAGGCTGCACACTCAGGGCCATGGCCAGGAGGAGCAGCTGGGGATCTCGACTCACACCTTCGTGCGATAGAGCTTCTGTGCTGCACCGGCCATGTCGACAGCACCGGCTGCATCCCTCGGCCAAGCAGCTGTCTCTGCCTCCAGCAGCGTTTTATGGATCATAAGAAAGGCTAAGTGGAAGTTTTCTTTTTTGTTTTGGGAAGCAGATCAAACAGCCCTAGTCACACAGCATCATGCAGAAGCAGAGACCTGTGTGACAGCCAGAGCTCTGCTGGGTTCCCCCCAGGAAAGGACGCGTGTCCTACAGCTTGTCCAGAAGCTGCACGGCAAGCGGCAGGTGCCGGGGCAGTGCTGGGAGAGCCGGCCCTGCTGGCACAGGGCACCCCCGGGAGCAGGCAGGGGAGCGGCAGCAGCGCTTCGTTTCTGCATTAGCAGAACTGCACTTGCACAGTCGCAGACGTCCCGAAAACAGCAATAAGTGCTCTCTACCAACTGTAACTTCTTACTATCAGCAGCTGTCTCTGCCTCCAGCAGCGTTTTATGGATCATAAGAAAGGCTAAGTGGAAGTTTTCTTTTTTGTTTTGGGAAGCAGATCAAACAGCCCTAGTCACACAGCATCATGCAGAAGCAGAGACCTGTGTGACAGCCAGAGCTCTGCTGGGTTCCACCC
>NW_010433896.1:13426-21601 GCF_000710305.1 Buceros rhinoceros silvestris | reverse complement strand
CCTCCCGGGGCCCCTGTGCCACCCTCCCTGACTCTGCTTTTGATACCAGAGCAAGGGCGGCAGGCAGGAGCCGCAGAAAGGCAGCTATAACATGATGGTCGTGTGCAGCAGCCCGCTCTTGGCTTGTCTCAGCTGTAGGATGGGGAATAATTTCATCACAGGGAATGTTAATAAGAGGTTTGTGAGAGAAACAGAGAGAGGTGAAGCTACCTATCACAATAGTGAATAACGGAATTAGGAGAGTAATAATTACCAGTGCATGAGATCCCAAGCAGAACAATTACCACAAGTGCCATATCACTAACTGCCTTGGGTCTCCACAGACGTTTCCCACCCCTCAGTTTGCTCTCACACCCCACAGCTCGGGGCAGCTCTGGAGCTCTGCTACGGCTCCGGCTCCAGCACCCTCCCGCTCGCTGCTGTCCTGGAGCCGGTGCAGCCAGCAAAGGGCTGGAGGAGCATTTTCTTGCCCTGCTGCTGCTGCTGCTGGGGGAATTAGCCAAGTCATTGCTTTCCCCACATTTAGAGGCTGAAGACAAACAAGCCGGTGTCTGGATCTCGGTGGTGTTAGACTCCCTGGACAGGTTAGAGAATAAGCCCTGCCATGCTGCCTGCTTGAACGCTTTTACCAGACTTCTGAGGGTGTGGGGAGCACTAGGGTGGGAGCACGGGCTGCTGGTGCCTGGCTCGGTTATCGCCTGCCTCTGTTCGGTGTTAGGAGAGTTGCTGGCACAGCCCCCTGGAAAGAGAGCCCCGTGTCTCGGTGGGAACACAGCCTGGGCGTGAGCACTTACAATAAAAACGCATTCTGAATACATCTGAAAAATGCATCTTAGGCTTCAGGGGACAAATTGTGCCATCTCATTGTGTAATGAGAGATGATATAACTCCAGATCCTGGCATCTTTAGTGGGGATTTTATTTCTTAGCCTGCAGCAGTGTGTCTTTGGGAGGGCTCAGTGTTTTGTTAGGGAGATGATCAGATGACTCTGAGGACCTGGAGACAGACAACGATGTCAGCCGCTCTTCGCAAAGTTTATATTTAAAGCCTGTGCATTGTGCTGGAACACGAATCTGACATATTTCTGAGGGCTGCCGCTCCCCGGTGCCAGCCAGCGCTTGCAGGCAAGCGCAGAAGGATCCAGCTTTGGGCTCCCCACGGGGCTGGGGCTGCCTCTCGCCTCCTCAGGCATGCAGGGGAGCGGACAGTGGGATCATGACCTGCCTTTCCTGCGGGAGACGGGCGAGCATCGCTTACACCTCCATAGGGGGCTGAGCTGTGCTCCCCTCTGGCTTGTGAGGTGCATCCATCTGGCTTGTTGCATCCCTCAGTGCTGTGTGCAGAATTTGCTGCTCTTTTCCAGCCGGATCGTGGCCGGTAAGCGCAGCTCAGAGGGACCATGTGCCAAGCCCCCTCCCTCTCTTCTGGCTGTTGAAGAAGGGTCCTGTCCTGCACAGGCACCTTCCCGCACTGCGTCGCGCAGCATGCTGAGGAGACTCAGCCCTGCAGAAATCCAAACAATGAGCGGAAGTGTCAATAAACATATATTTTTACAGTCCATTATCTTACCCTTGCCAGCTTTTAGACTGTTATTGCACCAAGCCATTAAATCCCCTCCATGAGCGAAACATGCCATTTGTGTAACACAGCGTAATGGGACCATTAATGCTTTTCTTCCCCCCGCTGCCGCACGTTTCCAGGAGAGGCGTTAATATCCACGTTCACCCAAACAATCTCTTCGTTCCAGGTTGTCTGCACTTAATGCGATGATATTGCTAAAATCCCCCCTAAAATTAGCACAGATTATTTTAACAAAACCAATAACACGTATTAATTAATAATCCTTGTGATGAATGCGTGCATATAAATAGGTCATTAGATCCATCTAGAAGCGCTTTCAGGAACAGACGGGCTTATGATTTCTTGACGGGGGTCATAAGAGGACAGGAGTAATTTGCAGCCCAGTGGCTAGATCAAGGCACAGCTGACTTGCCCTGAGCTCGGAGGACATATTTGTTGCTGTAAGACCAGCAACGCCGTCTGTGTTCACTGGTATTTCCATTTCCCGACCTCCCAGAGTCAATTTGTACAAAATAATTAAGCGGCGCTTCCAGTTCGAAGTTCTGCTGTATGAGCAGTAGAATCTAAGATGCAGAATTAAAACAGCTGAGTGAAACCGTAAGTCTGGTGACACTAGCAGCCCCTCTCCAGGCTGCAGCCCCATCTTCGGGCCTGCTGCTGCCTTCTTCCGAGCTGAGGCCAGTCGCTGGTGACGGGGACAGTGCCTTTGCGGGGCTGCCAGCCGAGCTGAGCCCTTCTTTCGGTGCTGAGCGAGACACCGCCCTGCACTGCGGCTACGCCAGCTCCAGCCCCAGCTCCCAGCGCAGTGCCCTTGTTCCTCAGCCTGTAGCTCAGCTCAGAGTGCATGGCTGAGCTGGTTTTGCTCTTTTCCTGCTTCTTCGCAGCAACTGAGGCTGCTGGCAGGGTTTGTCAGCAAAAACAACAAGTTTGTGTTGGGAGTATTAGCAAGCCCCTTCTGAAAGCGTTGTCATTAGCCTGGTGCCGCGGGCACAGCCCTTGCGGTGCTGCGGGCACACAGCTGGGACGTGCCCCGGCACTGCTGGGTGTTCAGAGAATGGTGAGCACCGTCCAGCGCCAAAGCCAGCGTGGGGAAACCACGGTTTGAAAGCAGCCGGCTCTGGAAGAAGCTGGAGTCACTGTTCAGACCGTCGAGCTGGAAGCAAAGCAGGGCAACGCAGATGACATCCCTAACGCTGCTCAGTGCGAGGTGCAGTGGGACCAGCTGCCAGTGCCAGGCCTGGGGACACGCCAGCTCCAGCACTGCGACTGCAGGGCTGAGCTCACGTCTGTGAGCGTTTGGGTACTGCTGAGATGTGTATCGACAGCACCAATTAATCCCTCGATTTATTTGCTGACCTGCTGCATAAAAGGGGTCATATTCAATTCAGCTTCTGCGATACACTGATATTGTTGTAGGCAGCAACTCCACTTCACGCCTCATGCCAGCTTTCACATTCTATTCTTCTAAATCCTGGCACTGAGAAGCACAACCCCAGGCAGCACTTGAGGCTCGCGCTCGGTCGAGATGTGAGAGCTGGCGAGAAGCTCTCGAGGGGAATGTGCTTTCAGGACAGCCGGGAGGAATTACACCGCTCCCCTGCCAGCCCTGTGCCCACAGTGTGCTGTGCACAACAAGAATCAACATTATGTAGGCTTTGCCTCCTCCTCCTCCCAGACTCGACTCTTCTCGAAGCAGCTTTGGGAAGGCGTCATCGCCTCCGGGGACGGAGGTGCTCGCTGGCCATGCTGCCCACTCAGCCGCTGCCCTCAAGGTGCCAAGTGTGTCCGGGGATGGCCAGCCCCCAACGTGAGGCTGGTCCCAGCTCGTGTCCGGCTTTTCCTTCCAGTGCCCACTCTTGCACATTTTCTGTTACAAACTGATTCCCAATCTCCTTTCAGAGGAGGATCAAACAAGCCCTCCTGTCTTTGTTGGCTGCTTCCTTTGCTTACTTTTAAGTTGTTACCGTGGCTGTGAAGTGTGATTAAAGGCAAAGCAAAGATCTCGAGCGTGGGGCGCACAGGTGGATGAAGCCATTGTGGGTGGGAAGCACAAGGCCCCGGAGACCTCGGCTCCCCATGGCACTGTCACCCCCTGCCCCCCACAGGACCCTCCAGCCTACTCACACTGTCTCTGCTGCTGCGGCGAAATGATCGCCCATAGCCTCAGCTCTTTGTGCTCACGTTTTATTTCTTGTGAGCAAGACTCTGTCATTAGCGTTTCTCCGCTGAGCTGCGCTGAGCAGCCCAGGCAGAACTGGGAATTCACAGCGCCATGGTCCAGCAGAACGCAGTTTTTGGTGTGTTCCAGTTCAGCTGCAGATGAGTCCGTTGTGCATCGTCTGGACATCATGTTACTTGTCAGACTCCTCCCGTGGTGGTGGCTGCTGTGCCAGCATCCTGCCAAGCCCACGAGCGGGTGGCAGGAGGGCAGAGACCGTGCCCTTGGGCGCATTCTCCAGCCCGTGACCAGCCCATGCTGCAGCCGTCCTAAAGCCACCCAGCGCGGCCATGTCCTCGGTGTCTGCAGCTTGCAGATCCATCTGCCTCCAAACTCCACAGTGGCAAGTGCTCCCTGTTAGGTAACAGCCGCGTTTTAAACCTTTATCCCTTACCGCATCGTTAAGAGCTGATTCTTAAACAGCAAAGCTGAAACGCGCGGGAATTTGTAGGGTTTTTATGTACATGCCATCATCTTGAACAATTGGCAAGAATGTGAGAAAGATGATGCTGCTTTTCTCCTGTGGCATCTTGAGGACGAGCTCAGAAAACGAATTGTCTCTCCGAAGACAATGCCCTTGATGCATAATAGCGAAGCCACCTCCGAACAATCGGGGGCTGATTTTTATTTTGGCTTTAACTCAGCTTCCTCAGCGCAGGTGCCCAATTTGTCCCTGCTCGTATAAATCCCACCATTTAAATGACTCAGCTGTTGGCACAAATCAACCCGGGAGATGTTTCCCTGGATGGGTTTGTACCTCGTGAAGGCAGAACCATCATGCCCATAAAACAACCGCTGTGAAATACTCATGCCCTGGAGGAGATTTGCTGGAATAAATTGCACGTGAGGTTAAAACAACAGCGGATTCCTCCACCGTGTGTCTCGGTGTGGGCTCGGGCTGCCCGGCAGCGCCGGCAGGGAGCTGCCCGCCCAAACCCCTGCCAAGTGTAAAGGCGTGGGCAGCGCCTGCTGATTTACCGGGGGGGCTGGTGGCGGGTTAAGTGCAATAATCTGAAACAGCATTTCTGTAACCTTACGACAACGGTAATAAAACTGAACGAGATGCACGTTGTTCCCTGGAATTCATCAAATGGAGATCATCTTTCTCTTTCAGGAAAGGTCACGTTACACCTTATTTTATGGTGCACAAAAGATCAAGGGCAGCTACCCTGGTGCGTGACTGAGCATCAGGTTAGGAAACGCTCAGGTGAAGAGGTGCTGCTCAGGGCAAGTTCATGGCGAGATGGTGGAGAGCAAAGGCAGGACCTTGCTCCCCTGCTCCCAGCCGGTTTTACCTCGGCAGACCTTCTGCCTGCCACGGTTTTCCCTGAGCACCAGGCGGGGATCGCCGCTTGCTGCAGCAGAAGCGCAGAGCCCCGGGGCTGCTCTTGCTCGCTGCTGACTGGGGCGGTGGGGCACACCCAGCCGGCCCGCCTGGGGGTCTTTCCTTCACCCAGGACACCTTTGTACTGGGGTGTGCGTGGGTTGCTACTGCTCTCGCAGAACCTGCGAGCATCACCTTCCTCCCGGCCGGGTGCCACCCACCACTGGAAGTTGGGGAAACCGGACAGCAGTTCAGAGTACCTGAAGGAAACCATCTTGTCGCTGGAGCGTTCTCTGATGCTGCACCTCAGACGGCCGGGCTGGGGCTCAGGCTCCCAGGTCCCCTCAGACACCCAAACTCCCGAGCTCTATTCTCCCATTCGCACCCCTCCAGAGCTGCCGAAGCCCCACGTGCCCCAGCAGCTCCTGCACGAATGGAGCCTTGGGTTGTGGTGGACATTCAGCAGATTTCTCGCTGTTTAAGAAGCCAAGTCCGTGTTGTATAAAGCAGTTAAATAAAGCCATCAGTTTTCCCTCTGAAGTGGCTGGTACTGGCTGTTTCATTACGGTTTTTATTCTTTGGGATATGACCCGGACAACATTTACGCCACCATAAGGTTTCACTTCAAGGGTCTTAAAAGGAAATAAATTATTTTTAGAAATATAAATATTTTATGAAGCTGCTTCTTTTCCTAATGATGGACTAAGGAAAAACGCAGCAGTTTTTCTCTTCAGCGATGGGAAGCAACGCAGCAATCCCATTTCAAAGGCTGCAGCTCCTCACTTAAGTCACCTTCTCAGGAGTCTGAAATACAATATTCCCTGATAAATCAGGCGTTTTGGAGTGGGCTGTTCTGCTGTCGGAGCGCAGGGTCAGGCTGTGCTTGGAGCCTGCCCTGTGCCCTGGCTCTGCCTGGGGAGGGGCAGCAGCTCCCCCCTGCCCGAGCGAGCCCAGTGCCCTGGGGAGGGTGATGCTGTTGGCATGAGCAGCCAAACAGCGCTGGGGACTGTCTTGCTGGTGGATGGCGATGGGCTGGGGAGAAGGTCACAGCTGGGAGTGCGCTTGAGCTTCCCAACCACGGGGAACACAGCACTCGAGTGGGCTTGGGGTGGGAGTGGGCACCCAGCTCTGTTCCCTCCCTTAACCCAGGAACCCAGCATGGCTGAAAAATGCAGGCAGGTATTTAGATTTTGATATTATTGTTGTTTGTATCAAATGAGTGTATTCCCAGCCGCTTTGGTTTGCTGTTACATAATTTAGACCAATCAGCGCGCTCCCTAATGCAACAAGCTCTTAACTTCGCTGAGCCCCGAGGCATCGAATTTATATTCTGTTCTGCTGCTGTGAAAATGAATGGTGTGACGGTGACAAGAGGAAGGGGGAGCTTTGAGGAGAGAGAAGAAGCCAAAGAGAAGGAACGATAGTTGAAAGAAGCAGAAAGACAGGGCGAGGAGAAGCTACAGAACAGCAAAGTGGTTTATAATGGAAGGACTGTAATTTATTTTGACACTAATCATGTATTATTCATTCGGAACAAAAATAAACCTTATTAACCAGGAAAAACAGATCTCCCATCTCCAGCCCACGTTGTGACGGGCGAGTGGCAGTGCTGAGGATCCTGACAGCCGCCGGGCTGGCTCTGCGCCGCATCCCACACCGCGTGTGCTGGTCCTCGCCCGGCGGAGCATCGCCTGCTGGCACTGTGGGCAGGAGCAGCGCGATGCTCCCGCAGCGGGGCGAGGGATTACTGCTCTGAGTCACCGAGAGGAAAGATGCCTTTGGCTGCCAGGGAGGTCAGATAATGCACTTGCATTGTTTTCATCCCCAGCCGATGTCCCTCTCCTCCGAGGCTCTCGACATCCTTTCCAGGCTATCAATAGCCGGGTCACTCTGTCCGCCGCTCGGCACCGCGGTGACGGGCCCAGCGGTAGCAGCACTCAGAAGCCCAGAGGAAAACCAGACTGTCCCTGTGAAGCTTGCTAGAAGGGCACGGCGACAGCCGGCGTGAAAACCGAGCCAGACATGTCTCTCCTGGGAGGGCACCATGGTCCCACCAAGAGGCTCTTCTGAGTTTCTGAAGCAGCACCACGCTGCCGGGGCCAGGGCAGTGCCGAGGGCAGGGGATTAGTGAACCCAGAGTACCCTGGAAACTGCCCTGGCCAGCAGGGAGTTAGGGTCTCTACCCGTGTCCCCTAACTCACCGGTGGTACCTGCCAGCCATCCTCACCCTTTGGCCACTGGCTCAGGGAGAAAGGGCTTGGAGAGCCCTTCCCATGCAGCAGCCGGAGCTGCCGGGGCTTTCCTGGAGGTCTCTCCTTCCCACCCCAGCATGGCCAGTTACTGACGATCGCCTCCGGCTCCTGACCGTACCTGCGCGCAACACGTAACGCGTGGCTCATCAGCCCCCAGCGTCAAACCAACCTCCCCGGCTCCTGGCAAGGTTTAGGGTGGATTTTAGAGCATTATTACCGACTTAGGAGGCTTTAAGTAATATTGGGCTCTGCATATCTTTCAAATCTACTTTCTTGTAATACCCCTGATCAGGTTTTAAGGTCTAAGCCTGTAGATTTGTGGGGTTGTCCTCTTCGTAACGCAATCGTGTGTCTTTGCGATTTCAGCGTTTATGTTCCCAGCTCTTGAAGCCAGTTTTGCTTCATGCTTCGGGGCTTCTACTTTAATGTGAAAATCCAAAACATTTTCAGCTGTGCTTCCTTCTTGCTGGCATAAGAAGAGTCCTGGAGCGGGAATAGTGTGCCCCAGCGATGCCAACACCCTGAGACACGATCAACATGTGAGAGCTGCCGCGGTGCCGGGCAGTGGGGAGCTGCCTTGGGGCCTCGCTGGGTTTGCAGCAGCAGCTTCCCGCACCAGACGCAGCGTTGAGGGGGTCTGGGAATGACCGGCTGGCTGGCACGCAACAACCTGCGATTGCTCGGGAGTCGAACCGCAGCGTTGTCGGCTGATAACACCTGGAGAAGGGAACTCCGCTGCCTTCTTCCACCGCGCCTGCGGGGCCCCGTCCTAGCCCCGTCCGCCGCTCCCCTCCCGACAC
>NW_010433896.1:12849-13249 GCF_000710305.1 Buceros rhinoceros silvestris | reverse complement strand
GGGTTCTGTATTCGCTCCCTTGTCTCCACACGCTCCAGATCACCAGCTGACAAGTTTATTTACTTGTTACAGCACAGAGCAAATTACGAAGGGGCTCCCTGAGACCCCTTAGGCAGGAGCACGAGCAACTGGCACACGTGGAGAGGGAGCAGCACTGATGGAGCCTGGTCGGAGCAGGCAGAAAGCAACAGGACAATGTGCTTTGGGAAGCAACAAATTATAGATTGAGGTATTCAGTCTCTAGAAAGCTCACACGTTTAATTATGTAGCCAGACCTTCAGGGGAAAGAATTAGAACAATAATTATCAATTTGTTCTCTGTATCCAAGGGCAAGTTTAGCATTTAGAGGACAGAGTTGTTACTGGCTTTTTTTTTTTTTTCTTCGCTTTTGAATTCCTCA
>NW_010433896.1:8587-12772 GCF_000710305.1 Buceros rhinoceros silvestris | reverse complement strand
TTCTTTGTTTTGTCCTGCTCTTTGTAATCCTGATTACACAATGCACTTCAGTCTTTGAAATGAACGGTTCCTCCTCTCTGGCCTGCGGAGCTGCTTCCTTGGCCAGCATCCTGGGTGCCGGGGCGTCTGCTGGAGCAGCGCAGAGCCCAGGGCTGGGCTGGAAACGGGCCCAAGGGGAAGGTGTGGGAGGTTTTGGCTGCCTGGCCACGTCGCTGGTGCTTCCTCTGCCTCTGTGCAAAGCGTGGCTGCACCTCGGAAGCCCTGATCCACACCCCTGCTTTCTCCCGGTGAGCTGGAAAGGCTGCCCAGGGAAGGACACCCGGGCTCTGCCCAAAACTCTCCCTCTGGCATCTGGAAAAGCAGCTTCGCCTGGAGCCTGCTGTCACCCCACGCCTCCCAGCAAGGCACGGTGCTGCCTCTGGGTTGTTTTAATGACTGACGGGCACAGGGGAGTGATGCCAGAGGAGAGGAGCTGTCAGACAGTGCTGCCATGGCCATGCACTGCCACGCTCACTCTGCTGCCCCCTGGCCTCGTGAACCCCGCTCTGCGATGGGATCCCACCGCACGGCGGGTTCCCTCGCCTTGGCTCGTTATTGATTCCATCTCCTGTTAATAGCCCCTGTCATAAACCACACTGGCAATAATGAGGCATTTTATGTTGATTGTTGATCTATGGGAAGTTCCAGACACCACATTCTTTATTTATTCAGTGGCGTGATGGTAATTCGATATTGTAGCTGTGAATTCAGAGCTTTTTTCCTTCCAGGCTGGAAGCTGGGCGAGATGTGGTTTTCCAAAGCAGGATTGCTCCTGAGCAGAGAAAGGAGAGGAGCTGTGTCCATCCCAAGGGCTGACAGTCCTTCTCTATTCGACTCCCTCTCCTGCTGGCTTGCCCAGCTTGGCCTCTCCAGGCAGAGGAAGGCTACTCCTCCTCCTCCTCACCACATGCGTGGAGCAGGATGCCTCTCATCACACCGTCAGTGTTCGTTCAGGGTTTGTTTCTTAAATGGCGTAAAGCATTTCGGAGAAACCCCCTCCCATGCCTGGAGGAGGAGGTTCAGCTCCTCACACCTCCTGAGAAAACTCTGCTCACTGCCGGGGTCGGTGACCGCCTGGGGTGCCGGGCTGGGCGACCCTGGAAGTGTCCCTGTTATTTCCAAGCAAAGGCTCCTCCAGCCAGGATGTTCCTGAACCCCATCCCCTGGCAAAGGGGTGCGGGCAGCAGAGCTGCACGCAGACGGGGGCCTCAGCCCGCAGTCCTTAATGCCTCGCACTTACCTCCTCCTGACGGGCTTTAATTTACAGATAAGGGACTTTTTTTTACAGTTATTATTTGAATACATCAGCTTCCACTTGACCTGTCTGAACAACTTCTTGATGGATATTCAACCTCTTCCATAATCAGAGCTTATCCTGCAGCTCGAGAAGGGAATGAAACGCTAACAAGGAATATAAAATGCAATTTGGATTCTTCACGAGCAGAATAATTCCCGGTCAGGGCTGGATGTACACTGGGGAGCTGCTGCCTGGTGTAAGGGCCCCAGGGGACACCTGGGCAGGCAAAGGAGGCATCCCCCAGCCTGTCCCCTCCTGCTTCGGGCTGGCAGCGAGAGCAGAGCTGCCTGCACACAAACAACCCCCCTGCCGCGGCGCTGAACCCGGCAGAGCTTTCATTGCTCAGCTTGTGCTTTTGGGTTGTTTGTAAAAGTATGGAAAGGGTAAAGATGCCCGATGTGGTGTGGAAAGCCACTTGGAATGAGCTGCATTATTAAAAATGCTCAGTTTAATTCAGATTGATAACTGCATTAACGTGGCGGGCTTCCCTCCCGTAATTGAGTTACACCTACAGCATTGAAGTCAAAATGATTTTAATCACCGCAGCGTTAGGTGATGTATGTTAAACTGCTGCTGTCGATGCCAGTGCTGAGAAACATCAATTAGAGATGCTGCCTCCTGCTCGCTCCTCTGCCGCTGTGGAACGCCGTGTGCCGGGGCAGAGGTCTGCTCACCAGCAGCTCCCGGCCGGCTCCTCGTTGCCCTCCTCTGCTCTCCACCACCCCTCGCCACGAGGAGCATCCTCCCCTGCCCCGCTTACCGCTCCTCTCCAGCCCTTTCCCGGGTGTCCTGTGACAGCATGGCCTCAGTTTCACAGCCACCGCCTGGGTTTGGGACCCGTAGAGAAGACGAGGACACGCACAAACACAGAGCAGCCCCCGGCCAGTGAAGAAAGCTGAGCTCTCTTTCATTTTGACATCAGAGAACCTTGATAAATTCTCTTATTAAATTTAATATCTTTGATCAATCACAGTAAAACTTGAGGAGATGAATTATTAAAATGAAGAATTGCTTTGTAGGGTTTATGGTTATTGTGCTACCTAAATTAAAAATGTAGGTGCTGTTATTTAAAAGAAAAATATTCCCACTGTCCCTAAAGCCATGCATATCGTTTTAGCTCCAGCCAGATTTCTTAGGCAGAAATCACATCATTTTCTTTGCACGCACTAATTAAGCAGCCCCCCATGTTCCTATGCCATGAATTACAGGCGCGAGGCGGTGCGGGGTCCTCGCCACGTGGCACGGTGGAGCAGGTCACCTCGCCCTGCTGTGAGCCGTGTGCCAGGGCATCGCGCCCACGGGACGGGGGGCAGCACTAATTAAGCAGCCCCCCATGTTCCTATGCCATGAATTACAGGCGCGAGGCGGTGCGGGGTCCTCGCCACGTGGCACGGTGGAGCAGGTCACCTCGCCCTGCTGTGAGCCGGTTGCCAGGGCGTCGCGCCCAGGGGACGGGGGGCAGCAGGGACGTGGCTGTTCTCAGCCCGCTGGCTCAGGGCAGGTGAGCAGCTGGGTGGGCAGGCAGTGAGCAGACATGGCATGACGCTGCTCGCTGGCCACCCTGACAGCTTTCAGGAGTGATGGGCTTCACGCACTGAAACCAGCTCAACCTGTTTGAGCCTTCCAGGTTTTAACCCCCCAGTAAAACACGAAGTTCAGAGCCGAGGGCGCTGGCCCTCGTGTTTGTGCGGCTGCTGGGATCCAGAGGAGACACCTGAACCTGAAGCCCGTTAGCGCTGACACCAGCACAGCCACCCTTGGAGAAACGCCAGCTGAACCCAGGGAGCCTGTGAAGATGCAGCTTCTGAGGTGTACAACTGACAGCTTTACATCTTTTTTTCCCCCTAGATTGCAGGGAAAGACAATTAGAAAGGATAAAATCAGAAGTCTTCTAAAAGAATGTGTTTAGGCTCATGCGGCGCTGCCTTGTCAGGATGAGCTGCGAGGGACCGCTGGGGTTCAGGGTGGATTATGTGTTTAGAGGGATAAGGAACAAATCCGAAGCTACAGCTCTGCACAAGGGAAAACCTGCGAGGGCTTAAGTATGTGAGGGAGGCAGCCGAGGCGCAGGTGGGAAATCGTAATTACCTGCTGCTGCCTTCCCTGAAACTTTGTCTGCACCATCAGTTACGGTTTATTTTGGGAGAGGAGACACTGAGTATGATGGACACGCTCCTGCCTTGGCCACCCTGCAGAGTGGCTCAGCAGGCAGGTCCTGGGGTGGGAGATCCGTTCCCAGCATCTTTTCAGCTCAGAAACATGGACAATGTCATAGGAGCTGACGATCAGCCCAGCTGCCAGTGCAGAGCGCAGCGAGCCTCCCTATTTCAGGCTACTTGATCAAAGTGAACTTCTACATTTCTCACCCATCACGAATTTTCTCTGTATCCTTAAAAAGAGCTTTAAGCTGCCAGGCTGCAGACATGTTCCTCCCACTGCTTCCTCTGTGTTGGTTCTTTCCATCGGAGCCTGTCAGTCCTCGCTCGCAGCTCTTCAGCAGTGATGTACGAGCGTGACTCCGGAGGACCTCTGGCTGGAGGCAGAGCTGCCGTGATGGATGGGCTCGGCGCGGGTTTTCCAGCAGTGCTGGGCTTGCTGGAACTCTGCGTGACGCTGGAGCTGTGCGGGGAGCCGCACTCTCAAAGGCACATTTCAGTTAGGGCTGGGAGGGCATCCAGCTGTGCAACACCTCTGCTGAGGGCAGGGCTGATGCTGCGGGTGACAGCGGGCACACTGGGACCGGTTAGTTGCTCTGGCAGAAGCTCCTCCCTGGAGCTGTGGCAGCTCTTCTCCTCCTTGTCTGCCACCTCGCAGCTGTAATACTGGGGCTATAAGGTGCGAAAGCAGCC
>NW_010433896.1:4541-8516 GCF_000710305.1 Buceros rhinoceros silvestris | reverse complement strand
GCTGTAAGTCGGGGTCTAAAGGGGGGAAAGCCAGCCGTGACTGCGGCCAGTGTCACCCCTCCAGTGCAGATGACTGGTGTTTGGTGATGCTGGGACAGCGGTGGGAGAGGGGGGGTGCTGAGCTAGGGTGAGCCCAGGGGCTCACGGAGGTTTGCCACCTGCTCCCTGGGCAGTTTTGGACAGATAACCAAACCTCCCAAAGCTGGGGGTCATCTCCCACGAGGGGGGTGGGAATCGTGACTGCGGCCAGTGTCACCCCTCCAGTGCAGATGACTGGTGTTTGGTGATGCTGGGACAGCGGTGGGAGAGGGGGGGTGCTGAGCTAGGGTGAGCCCAGGGGCTCACGGAGGTTTGCCACCTGCTCCCTGGGCAGTTTTGGACAGATAACCAAACCTCCCAAAGCTGGGGGTCATCTCCCACGAGGGGGGTGGGAATGGCAGCCGGGCAGCCGGCCCCCACAAAATATTACTGTTATATTGACTCCTCCATTCCTTTGGCACGTGAAATTAATTTTGTATTTGTTCACGAGGGGGGTGGGAATGGCAGCCGTGCAGCCGGCCCCCACAAAATATTACTGTTATATTGACTCCTCCATTCCTTTGGCACGTGAAATTAATTTTGTATTTGTTTGGGCCCTGATGGGTTTTAACCTCTAGTAACAGCAAGCTTTTGCCAACCCCAGGCAGTTTAATAGCGAAAGCGTTTGATTAAAAAATTTAATAGCCCCAGAATGATGGAACAGCTTCTGTCCACAATATATTAAGCTTCTGGCATTCAGATTTATAAGCAGTGTAAACTTCCTGTATATGAAAACATTTGTTTCCTTTCCTACGTCCACAGCAGAACAGACTCTTCTCCTTCATTTCCAGCCACTCGTTTAATTGCCTATTTTTTTGGAGCTGCCGCATATGGGGAGGCAGGTTCCAGCTGCAGTTTTTTGATGGAGTGGAAAGGAAAGCTGGTGCCGGCAGTCACAGTCAGTGCCTGTGCGGCATGTGGGCTCCACACGTGGGGCAGAAAGGGCTCCATGGTGTAGTGGGGCTTTCCAAGGAACCCCAAAGCAAGCAGATTTCCAGTGGAGAAGCTACCAGGGAGTCTTGTGCTGTCCTTAATTTCTCCTTGTGGCCAGTTCAGCTTCTGCGTCCAGGCTTAGCTGAAGGATGTGGCCGGTGGCCTCTCTACCGTCCCGCCAAGTTACACATCCATGCCCCTCTCTCAGGAGCCTTTTGTAGGAGCCTAAATAAACTCTGGCCGCTGGCAGACCCCATAAATCTTCATTACTGTTTGCCTCAACCGATCTGCCCAACCTTTCTCCTCTCCCTGATAGCCCCACAGCGGCCATAACTCTTCTCAAGGTCCAGGAGTTAATCATATTTTACAGCAGATGGATACATTCCGTTTACATTTTATTCCTTAGCCTCATGTTCTCGGGCAAACATTGCCGATTTGTACCGAGGAACAGCTTAGACCTGGCAACCAAAGCCAAGAGCTGGGGCTGACTCTGGGGGGAGAGCTGAGACCTGGCCAGGATTGGCCAAGGGATGGAACAAAGAGCAAGAGGAAGGGGGGACAATTCAGGGCATCAACTCAGGCTCCTTGTCCAAGGAAGGACATTTTCAGCAGCCAGCCTCTCTCAGCATCATGCCCTTGGCTGGGAAGGCACCAGCAGAGCTCTCCTCCGCTCGTCTGCTGGAGAAACTGGCATTTAATTTTGCATTGCTCCTAATCCTCTTACTCCTGTGGACTTGGCGAGGGTGGATTTTGAGCTGTTTCTAGCTGGATCGTAATGCCAGGCAGAACCGTGGGCTTTCGGCTCTGTGTAGGACTTAATAGAGATTCTTGTCACCCTGCAGAAGCTCAGGAGGAAGGAAAAGTCCCCCCTGAAATGTGGCACAGTGGGGCTGGGGCAGCTGGACTGGGACAAGGCAGAGGACTATAAACATTGAGTCCAAGTACAGGCTACACAGTAAAAGGAAATTGCCAATTATCTTAGGTGACATTTTATTAGTGAAGAACAGTTTGTTCTTACACTCTTCTGACTGTCTGCCTTTTTTAGATGAGAAACTGTATGAAATATGCTGTAAAATACCTAATGTGCCTTTTTGGGATAATAATTCACAGCCTGTGTTCATAAATTCACATTTGCTAAAAAAGGGGGAAAGAGGAGCCGGAGCTCTCGGGTCATTTATAACACTTACTCCGTGCTATTACTCCCCAGCTGTCCTGGAGCTGTTGCTGAGAGATTTGGATCCTGCACAGAGACAGCAGCTGGTTTGCAGTCCTTCATTTCGCCTGTTCAGGCTACATTAGGTTCTTCAAAGCTGAAGAACAATTTGGAAAGCACATAAGCCCACTTCTGAGAGCTGGAGGTAAGCGCCACATCCCGGGAATGGAACTGCCCTTGTACCTGGTTTGATGTACTGGCCAATTAAGGATTGCCAGCAGAACTGGGAAATTTGCATCAAGATGTGGTTTCCCTCATGATGAATAGGAGTTTCCCACCTATCCTCTACCGAGAGGGCCATCTCACTTCATCTACAGCCAGACTGTCCCTGCGCGTACGACGGAAAGCATTAGTCACTGCGGGGGAGAGGACGCGGTTGTTCCTCCTGAGGAGACGCTGCTGCGGGGGAGGATCAGCCATAGGTCCGTACCTCGGGACCCACGAGAAGACCATCTGTTCATGGGTGACTCTTCTCAGTTATCAGCGTTTTCACCCGGGACTGTGACGAGCACAGCTGGAGAGCAGCTGTCCTGGGAGCCTGACACAGCGGCATTGAGAGAGAAGAGCCGCCGCAAGGGGCTGCTGGTCGGGGCAGCGCAGGCGGCCCCGAGAACCCCCCTGGCTCCCAGCCCGCTCCGTACAGCGATTCAAGGGCTCTGTGCAGGTTAAGAAGCTGCGCTCTCAGGGCTAAGCCGGCCTCGTCTCCAGGCTCTGCGAGGGCTCAACCTTCCCCAAGGCAAACAGCGGGACGGCATCCTCTGCCTTCTCTCCTGCTCGCAAAACTGAATTATTATTCCTGCAATGATATTCTTAAGGGTAAGAACAAGAACATCATGGGAAAATCGTCCACTTTGGGGCTGACAGAACAGCACAATATTTAAAGCTGTCTTAACAGTTTCTCTATCTGAACAGAAACATTTGTCATTTCATTAGCGCCAAGTGCACTCGTCAAGCTGTTATTTTAAGATGAGTTTCTGTGTGAAATCTGAGGAGTTTTAAGGCCACGTGATACAGGCTGCGCCTGGCCGATGTGCCAGCACTCACTTGGTGCTCGCTCCGAAGGATGCTCCTCACCCCGGGGGATACTCCTGAGCCTGGGGTACCCCCGTGCAGGCAAAACGGGCAGGGGTGAAACTGTGCCACCCCTCCCAGCAGACCTCCCTCCTAATAAAGCCATAATAAACCCAAATTAGGATTTATTGTGCCAGGCAGAGGTTTCTTCAACTCCTTGAGTCAATGACCTCAGTGCTGGTTTTGAACTATTGCTCAGTTTGCGCTCACTCAGTTTGAAACTCAGCCCTGGGATTAATCATCGGCCCGGAACATGGCGGGGCTGCACTAACAGGGTTGTGGAGATTCATTAGTGAAGGGTGTTCGCATGCAGGGTTCAGCATCTCAAGCGATCAGGGCTGCTGCATCCTGAACTCTGCCAGCGTGTCCCTGACCCACTAGAGCAGTTCTCTGTTCCTTCTTCAGGTTGTTCTGCACAAGGGCTGGGCTGGATGAAGGGCAGCACTTGGTCCCTAGCGTGCAAATGGGGCATGAGGACCCTCACGTCTGACAACACCTCCAGGCAGTCACTGCTCCTTGTGCCCGACACCAGGCGACTCCCATCACAGGGACTTCTCATCTCCTGCATTAACCGGCTGACTGGCCAGACCTGCTCCTGCCCCATACCCGAGACCACTGGGGCTGCGGCTCCCAGCCCTCCCCTGTCGAGGCTGGAGCACTCGGGTAACGAGGAGGCACGC
>NW_010433896.1:4113-4393 GCF_000710305.1 Buceros rhinoceros silvestris | reverse complement strand
CTCCCAGAAAGAAAAACCGAAACACCCGAGGAGCCACTCGTGATCCTCTGAACAAATCTGCGGGGCGGCGGATGTGGCAGGGCTTTCAGGGAGCTGTGTTCTCCAACAACGATCTCCAAGGATGGACCGAGAGACGGCGAGTCTTTACAGAAGGTCGCTGTGATCAATTTGTCATTTAGATTTGCACTTCAGAATCTGGAAGTTGTTCCAGATTTTCCCCCGCCCGCGAACGGGTCCTCCTTGCACCGTGGAGCCGCGGTGTTCCTGCTGCTGGTACAGG
>NW_010433896.1:2449-3970 GCF_000710305.1 Buceros rhinoceros silvestris | reverse complement strand
CCGCCCGCCTGCCGCAAACCCTGCCCGGAGTTTTGGAGGAGGAGTGAGATGGAAGCTCTTCACTGGCTCCAGAGGATATAAAGAGGAGGCGGTTGGGGCTAAAATAAGCCTTTGCTGGTGCTGCTGCCCACTATAAACAAGGATAAAGTGTCTTTTCATTCCTCAGTCGTATCAGATGAAGATGGCTAGCCGTGCGGGAGCCATCCCTGCTGGGCAGGGGACACAGGGACACAGGGACTGCAGCAGGATACCGTGCTGGCCCCGGCGATGCCTCACAAGGTCCCTGGAGAGATGCTGTAGCTGGAGTGACCCTGGAGAGGCCAGGAGCTGGGGACAAGGATGTCGAGGGATCTATATCAATGACGGGGCTCTGCGTAATGAGCATTAGCTCCCACTTAGCTTTTATTAACCAGCTACATCATGCGCGAGCGGGCGGCAGGAAAATCAATAGGTGAGGGCTGGAGTTATGGGGAAGAATCCGGCCGTTGGAGTCGCTTCCTGCCACCTTTAGCCGCTGCTCGGGAGCTCTGTGCAAAGAGACTGTGGATCTTCCCGGCAGAAGCCCTGATGGATGATAAGTATCGGTTTACAGGGATTTATGGACACTTTCGGAGGGAGCACGGAGCCTTTTCTCTGCTGGCAGCGGAGCATCCCAGGTGAGGCTCGCTCTGCTGGCAGCATCCCCAGCACCAGCTTCGCTTGTGCCGCTGCACCTCGATTGTGGGGTGACAATAACTACAGGAGAGCCTTGGGTTTGTCCTCCCAGGCCAGCACAGATCTTGAATTTTTTATAAAAACATAAATTACAACCAAAGGTAAAGCAGAGCCAAGATCAGAGCCCGGCGGTGGTGTCAGCCTTGACGACTGTATTATGAAGTTTTAATATTCTCTTCACTCCAGCTAATCTGGCAGTCGTGATTAGGAAGAGGAGCATATCAGGCAGAGATGAGCAGTGCCGTCCCCGGAGCAGCGCTGAGGCCAGGGCTCACATCTCTGGTCCCCGGCTCTCGGCGGCTCGTTGGCATTCCCCCGGAGGAAGGGTATCAGCAGCCGGTGCTCACGCTCACAGGTCGCATTACCAGAGCCCCGTCTATTGCTGCGAGTGTTAATAATGCCGTTAAAAATACCGTTCAACCAGAATGTATCGATTTGCTGGAGACGTCCGCACCTCCGGCAGCTCCTGCAAGGACGTGTTGTCAAATGGAAATGAATCTCTGAGCAAAACCTAATTTGCTTAAAATAACTGCAGAGGTTGAATTGTTTTGTGCTGGAAGAACAAATAAACAAATGGAAGAAACGAAGTTTGAGTAACGAGTGCAAGCTTTGTGTGACACTTTTTAATATAGAATTATGGATGGGATCATCGGAGGAGCACGTCCCATTTGTATCGTTGAACACATCCCCTCCCTTAAACAGTCGCTTCACGGAGCGGAGATCCAGCTGTCTACGTGGGATTATTAATTTATGTCACAGGATTTCTAATAACTGTTTAATAAACATGTGAATACGCACCCATCCACC
>NW_010433896.1:0-1974 GCF_000710305.1 Buceros rhinoceros silvestris | reverse complement strand
TCGGGGATGCCCTCGTGGCTTGTGGGGAGCCCCAGCCTCTCCGGCTGCGCCGGCATCAGCGCATCGCCGGGGCTAGTCAATAGGTGACACAATTATAGTTTCCCCGAATTGCTTTTCATGGCCACAGCTCCCGGCAGTGAGAGGCTGACAATAAAAATAATTTGTTGGAGGGCTGTTGATAAAAGCCTGCTTATTGCGAGCTGTAAATTTGGCACCGACGCTTGCACCTTTATTTCCCTGCCAGGGAACAATATCCCCTCGCACCAAAGTGGGAGGAGAGGGAAGGACGCGCTGCAATATTCTGCTCCACCAGTCTGACCGAGGAGCCCGTAAAAATTAAGGCATGGTTTTTATTCTGCAAGATAAGGACTCTGCGGTTGCCAAAAACGAAGCACAAAATTGCTCCAGCCTGAGGAGACGATTGCAGCGTAGCAAGCTTTCTTTTTCCATGTCCAATCTACGAAATTCTTGTAAACTACAATTAAAGAAGCGGCAGCAATTCCAGATGTCTCGTTAAGCTTTTCCTTAACCCTTAATTTTGTCCAAGGAAGGATAATTTGATATGAGCAACACGCTGGCAGCACACAGGGCCCCCACAGGACCACCCAGCAGTTCCCCCACCTCCCACCTGGTCGTCAGAGGGGCAGAAATGGGGGAAAACCAGTGAGTTCAGGTGGGTTTTGGTCTCATTCCGTCTCCAAGTCAAACACCCTTCGCTGAAGGGATGGCAGAGCCCTACCATGGCAGGGGCTGGTTCTCCTGCCCCCCAGAAGGAAATAAACAGGTGATTTTGGGGGTGACTCAGGCTGGAAGTTGCCTTTTAGCTGATGCCAGAGGGGTCAGAGCGCTGGGCCAGGCTCTCCTGGCCATCCGGCCGTTCCCTGGACCATGGCTGGGCTGAGGCTCTCGCCCCGCGCTTTGCAGTGCCTCCAAATGATGGATCAATTATTCTTTATTAGGTTTCTTTCTTTCATTAGCCATTTCTTCAATGCTTCTAACATTTCATTAGACTCCTCTCGAGTTACGGTGGAGGGCCAGGCTCTCCTGGCCAGCCGGCCGTTCCCTGGACCATGGCTGGGCTGAGGCTCTCGCCCCGCGCTTTGCAGTGCCTCCAAATGATGGATCAATTATTCTTTATTAGGTTTCTTTCTTTCATTAGCCATTTCTTCAATGCTTCTAACATTTCATTAGACTCCTCTCGAGTTACGGTGGATTTCGAGCACTGTGTGGAAGAGGGTAATTCATTTGATTAGGTCATTTATTTTCTGGGTACATTTTTAAAGGTCAATTAATCCATCTAAATGGAGGAGGAAGTCTAGAACACCGGATGGTCCTCCTCCACCACTGCCAGAGAGAGCCCGGCAGTAGTTTCCATGCCCAGGGAGGGAGAGACGTGTCAGTACGGGGCACTGCTCATATTGGTGTGACACTTGAACTGGGAATTTTGCTTCCATAAGGTGCATCAGCCAGCTCCTTCCCAGGGATGAGGAGCTCCTCAGCCATTCATTTGCAACCCAAGGGGTGGTCAGCACGCCCAGCTCGCCCCCCCTCATGTCAGAGCATCTCCTGCTCCACGGATCGCTTTGATCTGTGCTGATGCCAATGAAATTGGGCCGGGGATGTCCACGCAGCCGTGCTGGAAGGGGTTATGGTCTGTCTGAGACTGCACTGGCTCTGGCCACCAGTAACGCTGCCATCGATGAGGCTACATATTGTCGTGCAGGGATTCAAAACCATCGTTTTATAAATATTTCCACCAAAACAAATGCTTTATTCCATTCTAGGGCCACGATCATGATGGAAATTTGGAAGCAGCAAGCTACTTGTCTCGCTCGTGTGAATCATCCCATTAATTTCCAAACGAGCAGAGCTGGCAGGGCCACGCGTCGGGCAGGGTGTGAGCCGTGCTGAGGAGCGCGGAGGGTCCCCAGCCTGTCCAAACCAGAGCAAAACAGAGCAGGCACCATCCCCGCC
>NW_010433895.1:0-588 GCF_000710305.1 Buceros rhinoceros silvestris | reverse complement strand
GCAGCAGGATGTTCTCAAGATAAGGCACCCCCGACACACCCCTGGCATTCCAGCAGAACTCCCCCTGTGCTCCCACGGAGACGCAGAAGCTGCCTCTGGCAGAGATGCAGGAAAACCCACTTGTCCCCACTTGCGGAAAGACCAAAGTCTCAGAGTGCAAAGTTAACATTTTATTGGACAGAAATTGAGGTAGAACTGAGGGGCCACGATGGCTCAAGTTCATTAACAAAGTGCCCTGGGATGTTGCACCTACAGAGTCTTACTGCAGTTTATACGGAAACAAGTGAAGCGGTTTTACAACACTCTCCAGAAAGGGCGATTCACAGACTGGTTCTAAGCCTTCACGTTCCCAAACACCATCCTCCATCAGTTTCACGCCTTCCCCAAGGGAAGGTTCCAGATTGCTGGCCACATCCCTCCTCCATCAGGTACAGCAACAACGACAGTAAACTCATAAAAAGACCAAGCACGCATCGACCATCGCGTATCCAGAAGGAGGGGTTGTGGCATTGCTGCTTTAAAAACCCCAACAAATGAGCAAAGTTGTCAACACTTGAGCCCAGCTTCTGTTTAAAACATGGTGAAGTG
>NW_010433894.1:0-11839 GCF_000710305.1 Buceros rhinoceros silvestris | reverse complement strand
GGGTTTTTTAGCCTGGAGAAAAGGAGGCTGATGAGGAGACCATATTAGTCTCTACAACTACCTGAAAGGAGGTTGTATTGAGGTGGGGATCGGTGCGTTCTCCCAAGTAAGAAGTGATAGAACAAGAGGAAATGGCCTTAAGTTGTGCCAGAGAGAGGAGATTTAGGCTGGATATTAGGAAAAATTTCTTTACGGAAAGAGTTGTAAAGCATTGGAGCAGGCTGCCCAGGGAAGTGGTGGAGTCAGCATCCCTGGAGGTATTTAAGAGCTGTGTAGATGTGGTGCTGAGGTTTCGTGATGATCTGGCAGTGTAGCGTGAACGGCTGGACTTGATGATGTTAAAGGTCTCTTCCAACCAAAATAATTCTATTATTCTATGATTTCCAAAGCTAACTCTGTTATATATACATAAAGTAGGATTATATTGTTCCACTGGCATAGATTTAGTAGTTAGATGAAGGAGTCTGTATCCTTCGAACTCTCTTCTGGTAGCATAACCTGGTCATATGACATAATAACGCTAGTATCATGCAAAGGCTTCCTCTGCTTAAGATCCTGGCTCCAGGAGCTGAATCAGGTAATGAATAAGCTACATACAAGTACCCAATTCCACTTAATTCTAAGCAGTTGACTTCACTAAGGTAGTTTCTCTCTTCAAGATAGAAACGTAATTCGGATTATAAAATTTGGAGAAAAACAAGATTAATTTTGAAGCAGTTCGAAGGCATACATTTAGAAAGAGAAGTAGATTGTAAAATAACAGTTGGGGAAGAGGCTTGTCTTTCAAGCATGGATGTAAAGAAGAGATGAGTTTAGAAAGGAGAAAGGAAGCAAACTAATATAAAGAAGATGGAGCTTTAGATAGATCCTTGAATGGCTACCCCACTCAAGTATCTTTTCTGCTGTCACTTTCAATCTATTTTGTATCCCTTCTTTATCCAACTTTTCCACACCGTCTCACCATAAATGTCAGTTTTCCTTAGGTGTATCTTTTTTACCTTCTAAATTCCCTCCAAATCTCTGTGTTTACATAATGTCTTTGAGTCTGTGAGTGCCAGTTCTTTTTCTAGCCTTGTCTTCCACCTCTTGTTTTATTAGCACTTATTTTGCACCCCAGGTGACCTTGCTTTTCATCACATTATTTCTACACCAAATGCTTTGGTTGACCTTAGTGCTCACCTTTATATTCACATTCACAACTCCCCTTGTATTCGTTCATAAAAATGAGAAAAAAGTTGGTTAAAAGTTCATCTAAAGCAAAGATCAAAATCCTTAGATGTAGTAGAATTGAACTTTTACAGCTTTTATTTTTTGACATGTTTATTTATTTAGTCAGTTTCACTGTGTGCTTTTTTCATGTTTGTGGACTTTGTCCTTTTCTGCTACAAAAAATTTAATTTCTACTTTAATACGAAAGTAAAAAAGTCCTCATGTTTGTGTTTTACTCTTTTGACTTCTGCCATTTATCCTTAGGTTTTATGTTATTAATATTGATAACTTACTGTTATCGATTCATTTCACATCTTTTTCCTGGCTTATAAACAGTTTTCCTGAAGTTTAATCTGTAATGGCTCAGGATCCATTTTGTGGATATATCCAGTTACAAGTATTGAAACCAATTATGTAAAGTAGATCCTATTTCATGACATGTCAGTTAAGCTGGTTTGTATTTTGGGATTCAAGCCCATATTTACAACAAAATGCAGAAAACAAAAATGTATTAATGACCAGTAGAACTAGGATTCATGTCTCATGTACTTGAGCTGTTTTCATTTTCTCTGTTTTTTTTTTCAATCTGCCTATCTGTATATTCAAGAATGTATAGAATTTAGAAAGCACACCTGGATTTACAGCTCATCCCTTGAATCCATGTTCCTTTTGTAGAAAAAGTTTCTTTGAATTACATCACTGATGTAGTGTCCTTAAGCAGTTCAGATATGATTACCCCCAGTGACATGCTTACTGTATTCCCACACACAGGATGACTTTCAGCCTAAGAAACATTTGTAAGGCTATTTCTTCTAAAGTCAAAATAATCAATTCTTTTATACTGGTACAGTTTTCAGCTTCATTTCTTTCTTCAAGTCATCTGAGTTATATTTCTGCATTACCAGAAGATGCCATTTCAGTTTACATTTTAACTATACTTTGTCCCCAGATGATGTTGTAAAATGAATTGCATTCAGGCAGGGGCTTCTCAAGTGCTGCTTCATTTAACAGCATATATAAGTATTCAACTCCCAGTCCCTGGAGTTCTCCCTTTGCTAACAGTTGTAGTGTCAGACTTAAACTGGAAAGGTGTTTTGGAGAATGCATTTTTTCTGAGCCAATTAACTTATATTGTGTAATATACAATGTAACAGCTTTTTCTGTTTTAAAAAAGGCAACCAATAAACCCAAAGAAATTGGGAAAAGTCTTATGTCAACTTCTGAGGAAAGAATAAAAAATTAAGTTCAGAGGTTTGCTGAGACTTTTGGTGACTGCAAATGGAGCAGGAATTTGTGTCATCATTATTTGCCTTCAAGAAGTTTTCTAACATGCTTAATCACACTTAACCTTTTGCATTTTATAGACTGTACTAGAAAAGAAATAGAAAATTCCATATCAATGTGAACTTCTGTGAAATTCTACCATTACAGTAATCTTGATGTGAGGACCCCAAATTGATATACTCTGTACTAAATTTAAAAAAAAGCATACTACAAATTACTTACTGTATTTAAGTCCTTACCAGGTACTCATGGATACTGGTAAACAACAGCCATCTTATCCAGGGAAAACCTGTCAGGAATTTATCAGTAAAGAAGAAAGGCGTAAAAGGATTAATTACATGCTCAAGAAAACCAAGCTCTGTGGCAGAAGTGAATTCTGCTTCTCTGCCTTAAGAGGACCAGTGTTTCCTCCTGGAGTTGGCTGGATAAGTAACGAGTGTACCTATGTGATTTTGTAAACTTCTTATTTTGTTCTTGTTCTCTGTACGAAGAAGACTGAAGGAAAAACATAACTATACTAACTGAAGTAGTTAACTACACCAGTAAGAGAGCAGAGTTGAGATAGTGGCAAAAATTGGTAAAAAGGTGAAGGCAGATTAAAAGAAGATATTAATTGGATCAAGAAAACAGACTCCCTGAAAAAACGGGAAGGTGGTGAAATTAATTTATTTTTAAAATATCAACATTTCTTGACATTAATTTTACTTACTATTGCCTGATCTTGTACATTATCTCCCTGTATCGAGAAAGTATACTTTCACAAATACTTCATAACTTTTCAGTTAGTCTTTCAATTTGGTTGTGTCATGTATGCAGTGAGAACTGCATGGATAGCTGATTGTCTTTAAGTTTTTAATATTTTAGAGCTGTTAGAATACCAGAAAAAAATCAGTGTCAACCATGGATTGTTATATTCTGGTGAATTGTATTTTTACGTTCTGATAGGTAAATAAGCTAAGCCAAAGTATTTCAGGGTTCTTTTGGTTTTTGTTTATTTGGTTTTTTTGAGGAATCCCAGAATATAATAATGAATAAAGAGACAAAGTATTTTACAAACCTCTCTTTAGGGCTTAGTTTTGCCACCTGATTTACTCACTGTCACATGCAAGAAGGTCATGTATCTTCAGTAAGTGGGCATGCGCCAGGCTACGTTATTTCCTTGTTAATTTTGTATGATATAAAGTACTTCATGCTTGATAATTTTCCAGCTTACACAAACCTGCTTGAAATGCAGGAATCTTAAGCTCATTTTACGGTAGAGAAATGTGTGTAAAGAGAGACTAACTTTAAAACCTAGACAATAAAATGTTCTCAACCTCAGGTAAGACCATGTTCTTTTAATTTGTAGGGTGGCAGAGTGCCTGCTCTGCTCTTAGGGCAAGAAAATTCAGGAGTAGCAAAAATTCTTTTTTTAATTTGCAGTTATTTTTTCTGTTGTAGCTTTAGCTGTTGGTGTTAAATTTCCATCCCATCTCTAAAGACTAGAAAACTGCACTGATGGTATATTCAGAATGTCATGGCACTGTAGACATCTTTCTGTTTTCTCTAAGAGGAGAGACTGCATTATATACCTTCCTTCTATTAGTGGTGGAGGCCACTGATGATTCCTGTATTTCAAAACCTTTGGAGTATTTAAGCCTATACACCTCATAAGAGTCTTCTTTAGTGATCTTACTGTGATGTAAAAGGAGACAGAAGGTAGTGAACCATTTTGGATATAAGAAAGCTAAAACTTTGTATCTTCCAGTTCATGGTTAAGATGTTAAAACTAACCAGAAGTTTATTTCCAAACCAAAAAAGTTGTTTCTAAAAACTAGTACAGAATAAAAAATAAGAATATAAAAAACAGTAAAGAGAAAAGTAAATGAATAAAGATCACAGAAAAGAAAAAAAAAAAAAAAAAAAAAAAAAAAAAAAAAAAAAAAAAAAAAAAAACAAACCCTATGACAACTGTTTTATAGCTCCTGGTCTCCAAAACACCCTTTGTCATATATTCAGTTGTTCTCGGCAGGGATCATTATCATTTCAAGGTATTTAATTTTAGTCTTCCTTTTAAGCTGTTAGTTTTCAACAAGATGTTAAACAATAATTACCCACAGACACTGATATACGAAGATCTCCCTTGATTCCTATGCAAATGAGTGGTCAATAAATAGATAAACAGAGCAATACTCTACACACAACCCTCTGCAGAAGGCTAAGGTTCTTTTCAAGCATCTGGATGTGAAGTTAAATGTTCAAAGTCAAGTTATACGTCTTTACAGATCACAGAGTTTGTTGAAATGACTGGAGAGTCGATAGTCATTAAACCTGCTTTGCTTGCAGAAATACTCCTTTCTGCTAAATGCAGTTGCTTGACCTCTTGGCCAATAACTGCAATTAAAAGGTGCGTCTCCCGCACAAGATAGATGAGAACATAGTCTTCTATGATAACAATAATAGAAACAAGTTTCTTGCAGTTCTATTCACAGCTTCATGTGCTCTTCTGTCTTTCTGATTTTCTCTTTACTTTCCCACAATTTTGAGTTATCTGCCTAAAGTAGTAAGAGTCCATTCTTACTCAGCTCTTTTAAGGTCCACTCAAGGTCTTTTTTAATTTACCACTCTCCTGTCCATCAGCTTCCTGCTTTTCTCTCATTCTGCAGTTCAGACATTTCTTGAGACGTATTTTAAAGTTATCTGCCTTTAGAGACCCTGTGGTCCAGTGGGATTTAAAATTAGAAATATATGTATACACACATAACTGAGTCTCCTTTTGAAATATTAAGTACCTGTTTATTTCTTTCTGTAGCTATGAAAGCTGCTTCATTCTTGCCATTATTGGTGCTAAGAGGAAGACAAATTAAACTATGTGAAGGATAAGGATAACCCATCTGGCATCTGTTTTTTGGAAGGAGAATCTCTCTCCTAATGTAAAAATTTCTCTCCTTTTGACTGTAAAAATTAAATTAAGTTTCCATTCTTCCTTCCTGAACTTGAGTCCTCTGAAATAAAAATTTACTTTTCATATGTTCAAAGACAAGGATTTGCTGGATGAATGGGTTGGTAGATGGATTGAAAAATGAGCAGGCGTGTGGACTCAGAAGGTAGTAATTAATGGCTCAGCTTCCACATGGTAACCAGTCAATACTGCAGGCTCTCTTACTCAGTTATTTTCATCAATGATCAAGATGATGAGATGGAATGGACCCTTGGCAAATTTGCACATAAGGCTAAATTGGGAAGGGAAGGTTAAGTGACATGCTGGACAGAAAAACATTGAGAAACTTAGAAGCTAGACAAACAGAAACCTAATAAAGTTTAAAAGGAGAATGCAAATTCCTGCACTTCAGGCAGAATAACCAAATGCATTGGTACAGCCTGGGAACTAATTGACTTAGCAGTAGTTCTGCTGGAAAGAGAGGTTACAGTGGATTGCAAGCTGAGTGTGAATGGAATGCTGTCATCATAAATAAGACAAAATGTGCTACATTGGATAGAGCATGGAGACTATATCAAAGGAAATTGTTACTCCTTTCCTTCATATCGGCTTTACAGTTTGAGAAGGATCTTGAAAAACAGGAGAAGGCCCAAAAGAAGGCTATCAAGCGCATAACATTGTTTGAGACCCGGAGAACATGATCTTTGATGAGAGTTGGTGTAGCTTGGCAAAAAAAGGCTAAAAAGAGACCTTTAATAGCAATCAGTGAAATTTGAAGGTAAGTGTCCCATGGTTTGGCCCTGCCTCAGCCAAACTACAAGGCTGAAGGAGCTAACTCTTCTTAGGAACGGTATTTGTAGTAACAAAAGGAAAAATCCTGAAGTCTCAGCTTCAGCATGGACATTAGAAAGTGCTTCACCAAAAGGGTCATGCGGTATTGGAACAGTTTGTGAAGCTGCATGATGAAATCATCATCCTTGTTTTTTTTTAAGAAAAAACTTTTCTAGACAAAGCCAAAGCTGACCCAATCTAGTATTGGCTGTAGTCCTGCTTTGTGTGAGATGTTCAGCTAGGTGACTTCTGGACATCCCTCGTGATCAACATTTCTATGATTCTGTGGCTAGTAGTACAGTGACCACTGTGTTTATTACATGTGTAGACATGACAGGAATTCAATAATTAATTGAATATTTCCTTTTGTTCCTGTGAACATCACAAGATTTGCATATGGTGACAAGAAAAACTTTACTGTCATAATCCCTAAACAGCAGCAAGAAACATGTTTTGTTATCTCCGTTCCCTAGGATTCCTAATAGTGTTTGTATAAATTATAAACTGTTAATAGCAGAACACTGTAATTTATTAGCTTCTGTATGTTTACAGCTCTCTTTAATTGCTTAAAAATGCCATTTGTCAGCTTCATGTTCTATTGACAATGTTATCGATTTATCTGATTTGGGCTTTGTCTTGTCTCTCGTACATAAAACTCACATACGCAGTTCAAATGGGAAATGACTCTATCGATTTCCTTAACTTGAGCCCAAATGCTAAAGATTTTTGGATAAGCTTTCTCATTACTTAAGCCAAAATCAATAAGAGAGAGCATCTTTTAATGAAAGAACAGTTTGAGCAACGTACTTCAGAAATGGGGTCCCGTTCATCCTTTGCTTTACAAATCGATCTCCTTGGTTCCTTAAGTGAGGTCCAATTGGTTGACATTGTGGTTTGTCTTTGTGTGTAAACTTGCAGCTTCAGAAAGTGAAGATGAGCTACAGAGACAGCAGAAGGAAACACTTTCTCTGTGACAGAAAAAGGATGATCTTCTTACTGAGGTACCATACTATATGTTGTGTGTTCTGTAAAATTCTGGCTTTTTATGGCCGTTTTTAAACTATAAAATTTATGGGGAAAGTAATAAGCTTTTCAGTGCAAACTCTTTGTCTATTATTATTCCTTTGTGTGTCATTACTACACTGTTTAAAAATATTGCATACTTAAATGATACAAGTAGTTAATTTGTAACTAACACCATGGTTTATGATTTTTCTGCATAAAATACTATCGCAGACTACAGTCTGATCGTATTGCTTTGTTAACCTGTTAATTTGTTCTGGTTTTATTTCAACTCTAACCTCAAGAAATTAAGACTTAGTGGCTCCAGAAAAAGCTGTGTAAGATGAAATCCAACGTAAAAAATTGGAGAGCTGAAGCTGAAGAGCTATAGAATGAAAGGGTATATCCAGATAGTTATATGGGCAGGCCAAATGTTTAGGTACTGTACTACGATATCATTAACTGCCCTGAACTACATAAATTAAGCTGATTATGCCTTCACTTAATTAACTGAGAATGACCTATTGATGTATAGGCAGAGCAAGATGGAGACTACATGCTGCACTGTGCTAAATTTATAGGTTTTCAATTAGTTCTGCTATCGACTGAGACTACTTAGAATAGGAGTTTACTTTTACGTTTTGTAGCAGGTTTTTAAATTAGTAAGTTATTTGAAAATGTTCTGTTTGTATGCTCTTGAATTATTTGAAAAATGATCCAGTGGAAATTGTTTTCATCTCTAAATCTACAAATTTTTGCCTCGTGGCTGATTAACACCTATGTAATATTTGTCTCTGAAACTGGCATTATGACCTACTATGAATATTGGTTAATCATCACCAAAATATTAGTCATCTCCAAAATTTAGTCGTAATAGTTTTAGGAATTATCTAATCAAAATATTTATTGAAAATAATATTTTAAAGAAATGAGAGGAAAATCTCCACAAAAATCTGATCATTTTATCATAAATTGAGTTAGATACTTTCTTTTATAAAAAAAGAAGTACATTGGCTATGATTTTAGTTAGGCTTCATTTGAAAAAGAAGTTTTTACAGTCTTACATGTATTACCTGATAGCAACTTCCTAAGTGTGTTAAATAATCTCAGTAATACATTTGCAGATTTTGTTTAAAGGAAAATGTGATTTTTTCTAATGCAGGGATTTTCATTATGCAGAATTATGGAGTCAATTAGTATTTAGTTATAAATTGACTTCCACTGTAGACGTGCTTTGAAAAGATCACACAGTTAGAAACCAGAGATAGGGAAAAAATATAGCTAATAATTAGTAGTTCTACTGCAAATTTTGGAGGAAAGTAGTAAAGTTAAAAATGTTAGTACATAATAGTAGAACTGTTACATCAGGCTGATGAGTCTTCTGTAATGTTTCTATTTTAAAAGAGATTTATTTCAAACAGAAAATAAATAATATAGCATTCTACAGATAAGATTGTTTATTAATATACCAAAGTAAACAAAACACCATGTATGCTGAACAAAAAAGATGCTGACTACTCATGTTTGAGTCCCTGAACAAAATTTTCTTTAGCTGATTCTTAAGTATAAATTTTTGGGGGTAATATACCTACTGTACAGATTCTAATTGTCCAAGATACATTTCTATGACCAAAGTTAAACGTAAAATCTGCATTTTCAAAAATGGTACAGCTTGTAAAATGGCAATGATTCTCTGATTTGGGTTTCTCATCTTGATGCATGTCTATGGTATTCAGTTACCTTATGCTATAGCATTTGTCTGAGGATTTATGGTTAAACCCACCCTTTGTAATTCAGTGATCACCCTGTTAAAATATTTCCCAAGGTTTTCCCAGTCTATATCGAAGATGACTGCATTGTCTACATATGCAGCACTTTTCCTTCAAATGCGGTCCATAAGCCTTTGGTATGTACTGGTCAAACAATGAACACAAAACACATTGTCATAAATTGGTAAGTCCTTGACTTCACTAGAGTTAGACTATAGTGGCAGACCCAACATCTGGTGCTCAGCTGCTGTCCAGCTGCTTTCGCTATGACTGACTGACCAAGTCAAGTCTCTGTTTTGTCCCCCTTATTGACATGTGTATTAACATGTGCAACATGTTATTCTCCTGCGTGATATTTTCCACAATTGTTTTGTCAATTTATTTATAGATCAATTTACTGTGTTATTGGTAAACGGCTTATGAGGTCCACCATTCACCCAACACCTGTATGTCTCTCACTGTTTTATCTGCATTCTTCACCAGTTAACGCTTCTTGTACCTCAGATATTCCCCTCTTAGCCCGCCTCTCACTCTTTGTCCTCCCTTGTTAATATGGGCTAGGCCATTGACTAATTTTCTCTCTCCTGTTTCTCATTGACATTTCTAATTTTCTGACTAATTTTTAAACCTTCATACCTACCACTGAGATCTGTTTCTGTAGGATGTCTTAGTCTGTGGATTCTTCATATACCCGATAGTCAGAAATGACACTTTTCTGCTATGCTATTTTTCCCTGCCTTTTCTCTTTTTATTGGTTTAGAACAGTTCATTCACCTCATCCACCTTGTTTCTTTTCTCTGGCATCACAGACTCATATCCTCACAGACTCACAGCTTTAAGTTTACTCTTTACTTCCTTAACTTCTTTTCCGAGTTACCTGAGAAATCTCTCCCAATGCTCAGGGCTGCCATCACTTTTCTCCTTTACTACAATAATCTCACAGAGCAAACATTTCCAGCTAAAGCAGCAAGGATGTTTTCCTATTTCATCATTTGAACCATGCTACTTTTTATTCTTCCCATTTTATGTCTCACGAAATTAATTATTTTTTCTGTAACCTTCATGGGTTTTTTTCATTTCTGACATTTCTTATCATTTGCTATGTCACTTTCTATATCACATATTTCAAATTCCTTCTTTTTTTCCAGTGATGTCAGAGTGAAATAGCAATTTGTTTGTCTGCTCCTTCATTGGCTGTCTTTATACTTGCTTCTATTACTGTTGTGAAGCATGCTGTATTCTTCTTGGATTAATCTTTTTCTTAAACTTTTTCCTGTTAGTCCACCTTATGGTGATCCCTTTCCTCTCCTCCTTGTCTTCCTGACAAGAATCCAGAACTTTGCATAGTGTGTGGCCATCAAGTTTTACAGCTTGCATATTTATGTTGTCATATTTTAATTACAGTGTTCAGTTCTCTCTTCTTCCTGTTTATCACATTCATTTACAATTAACTTCAAATTGGATTACACATTAATTAGGTCAGGAATCGTGCCTACTTTTGTGATTTTTTTTATTGGTGTCATTTCCAGCCTTAGAGGCTGCACCGTTATATATAAATGTAGCAGTAGTAGGGTCTTCTGCTTGTAGGGATTCTCATGCTACCTGTGCTCCCCCAGATAATTATTGGGAATGGTTCAGGACTTCGTATAGCCATAGGCTCATTTCCAGTTGGCAGTCCACGTGTTTAATACCATGGAAGCTGGCTGATTCATGATCATTTGCCTCAGCAACAAAGAATAGTTCCTGGCATGTTTAATTTGCTGGCATGGATGTAGTCTGTCTCGATCTTGAATGACTTTTGATCTCTGCCTTGGCACAAAAAAATAGTAGTTCCACTAATAATTGCAACAATTTAGGCTGAGAGAAGATGAAATGGGATTTGTAATATTATTTTCATAAACTGTGAATAGGTCTGACCGTAAGTCATCTTAAATAATTAACAAGTTCCTATCTGTGTAGCACAACGTGTAGTATATATTTTTCAGGGAACTAGACATAATTATGTCTGCCTAGATATTTGCATGCCTGTCACAACTGGAGAACTGCTGCTAAAATAGCTTTTCTAGCACAGTTTTGACACATAAGCCAAGCTCATCAGAAATCTGTAGCTGTGCTTGAAGGGTATTTCAGTATCACAGGCAGTGGTGGATGTAGACATTCATACTGAATGACAAATATTTCATTCCCTTATTTGATAAAATTCTTAGAGCTGTATCATCCTGCATCTTAGGCTGTATATCTTGGACTGTAGATTTCTTGAGGAGGCAGAATAAAGAAACTCAACTTTGCATCTCATTACATATGTTCTCTGTTTCTGAATGTTTGTCAGTTAGGTAAGAGATAAGGCAATATGGCAAATTAAAAATGCTCACTGAAAAGTGTGTCAAAGCGAAATATTTATGCCTGTAATGTAATACTCTTTTCCTCAGTTGTCTATCCTTATAGCTTTCTCACATAATCACAGAATCGTTTTTGTTGGGAAAGACCTTTAAGAACATTGAGTTCAGCTGTTCACTCTGTATTGCCAGGTCACCACTAAACCCTCAGCATCACATCTACAAGTCTTTTAAATACCCCAGTTCCCTCATCCACTTCTCATAACACTTGTACTCTAGACCCTTCACTAGCTTTGTTGCCCTTCTTCTGGACACACTCCAGCATCAAAATGTCCTTCTTGGAGTGAGGGGCCCAAAACTGAACACAGTGTTTGAGGTGTGGCCTCACCAGTGCTGTGTACAGAGGTACAATCACTGCCCTACTCCTGCTGGCCACACTATTGCTGATATATACACTATACAAGCCAGGATGTTGTTGGCAGTCTTGG
>NW_010433893.1:55895-56502 GCF_000710305.1 Buceros rhinoceros silvestris | reverse complement strand
CCCAACACCCATCCCCCCAACCTCCCCACACCCACACCCCCCGCTGGATGTAAATAATGTAAGTGCTGGATATATTGCCTTATCCTTTGATGCTAAGACAAAACAATAACTTGAACTACCAAAGAAATTAGATGAATAACTGAATGAACCAGGAACAAAGGATAGCTGTCCACAGCTAGCAAAATACAGACCTTAAATAAATGTTGTGAAAGGCTCTTCGGGTAGCTTTTGTATTTTAGTGCTTTCTGTTTAAACTGTCTATAAGCCCAAGAGGGACAAATGGCAGGGCATATTTTAAAAGCATGATCTATATCCTTTTTAATTTTTAATTTCCCAGTAAAAGTGACAGTGTTATCTCTGGAACCTCACTTGCTCCAGGGCATTTTTATAGTCTCCAGCTTTGCATGAATTCTCCCTGGAGATCACAAGGTCCCCCGACTCTCATCTAGCAAACAGCTGACTAAACTGCCTATTAGACAATAATGCCTTCCAGCAAGAGGGGAAAACATGGCTCTGTTCCCATGCCATCTTCTCTCTGCACCCTCCCCAGTCCCCAACACAGCACAGGCAAGACTGCAACAGCCTCCTGTTTTGGGGGAGAAGTTGT
>NW_010433893.1:53796-55737 GCF_000710305.1 Buceros rhinoceros silvestris | reverse complement strand
GCTTGCTTGAATGGAAATTTCACAACTGTTTCCTTATGTTTTAGGCTGTTGGGTTTTTCTTCCTCTGTGGGTAGCAAGGGCAACACGTGCCCCTGCAGGGTTAACCATTTAGCTCCTGTAGCCCACCATGCACTCTACAAACAGGCAAATTCAAAGCCCTCTGAAAGGGACCGGAGCAAGAGGCAAATGTCAAACATGCCCTGGAAACACAGAAACCAGCCCTGTGCTCCTGGCTCTAATGTTCTCTGGCAAACAGCCTCACACACAGAAAGGATCCCTGCTGGCCTCTCATCTGCCAGGGCTTATGAATCCATGCAGGCACCCAGCAGGAAAGAGTCAGGAGGTCTCTCCCCATCTTCCACCCTTCTGCAAAAAAGTGTTTTTCCAAAGGACTGGGTATTTTCAAGAGGAGGGAAAACCCTTGCAGAAATGAGGACAACAGCAATGAGTTTTCCACAGACCTGCTCCCTAAGTAGATGCGCTTGGGGATTTACCTGCCAGCAATTTCAGCATTTGCTTCCCAAACCGTAGTTACCATTACTATTCCCGCGCAACCTGGTGTTGGGTGCATTCCCTCCTTGTGCAGCCATGCACTTTCCTTCACCCCCCTGAAGAGAACTGCTGTCCCTAAGAAGCTTCAAACACAAATCTTCATAAGTCAGGACTTTTTTTTTCTCTGCCCTAATTTGCTAGAAGACCACCCAGGATTTACAGTTCTGGAGCTGAATTCTTCTCTCTAAAGTAATAGCATTGAGGGTAAAGGAGCAAGACCCACGAAAAAGATCTCAGAATCTATCCGCTAGCTTTCTGTGCCCTGGATCAGCCAGGGATGTGAATGTTGCATGGGGAGTCACTTTGCTCAAGGGGAAGAAAAGAGTGTGCTTCATACAGCAAAAGCATCTTCTGCTGGTAGTCTCCAAAACAAACGGTACTGCAGATGAAAGAACTGTGCCCATTACTCTGCTCTTGCAGTTCACATTTGCTGTAATCTTCCCAAGATGGACTTCTACTAGGCTCCACAAAAAGAAAAGCACTTAAGACACTTCAAACTTAACAAAGCAAAATGCATATGCGTTACAGCGCAGCAATGTGGAATGGAACTGGCAGTAAAACAGACTGACTCGATCCGTAAGAGTTGCTTTATATCCGATTTCAATTATTCTGCTATGCAAGGAGGTGAAGGTCACAGAACAATTTAGTGGCAGGGCTGCAGATGGATCCCAGGTGAATGACAATTAACCCCTCCTCCCCCCCAGCCCCGGCCTATCTCTGAACTACTAAACAGCACAGGAGTCCCTTATCAGCAAGTGACAGATGCAAGTGGGTCTCCAGTATGGAAAGAGGAGAAAAAGAGTCCCCAGGTTCTGAGGGGGATGAGAGATTGCAGGGGACATCACTTTTCACTATCTACTATTCTTAATTTTCATTAGATTTCATAGACTAAACATTTGGATATTAAGCAAAAAGGCACCAAGGGACCCAAATAAGACAAATTAAATACTGATTTACGAACAGAAAATGCAATAACCATAAGGGGAAATCAGCATATTGCTCATGTACTGAATGATCATTTCAGACAAAACTGGGAATAAATCCAAGAATAAAGAATAAAGGCAGAAGGGCTGTGGTTGCAGTGCTGGGGGTCTAATCCACAGAGGAATATTATGGAGAGCACTATTAATGCAGTCACCTGGAGAACTAAGAGTATTACTGCAAAACAAAGAGTATTTAGACCCACTGTACAGCTGGACTAACCCAGGCTTTCGCAATAACAGCAAGAATTTTGTATATATGTACAAATACTTATGTATGAGCACGTGTGTGTAACATTTTTAACTTGCCATTGCATCCTCTGCTGCCTCCAGGACTCCCGTTCCTGGCAGGCCCTGGCCGCCCCGTGCCCGGGGCTGTGATGTCTGGAGGGAGGGAAGGGGCGTTTTC
>NW_010433893.1:27916-53775 GCF_000710305.1 Buceros rhinoceros silvestris | reverse complement strand
TCTTTCACGGGCACCCCCTTGCCGTGGGGAAGGAGCTTGCGTGCCCTTGTGAGGTTGAGAGCTGTGCTGGTGGTGGCAGGTGCCTCCGGTGGGGTCTCCCAGGCCAGCCAGGTCTCAGCTGAAGGGTCAGACACAGTGTGTCCACGGGCAGGATGGGCTCACTAGCCTTCGGGCACCATCCTAGGAGAAGGACAACTCTGACTCCAAACCTGGGCAGATGGAGCTCGTTTAGCCCTGTAAGGCTCCATCTAAGAGAAGGACACTCTGACCAAACCTACGACCCGAGGACTTTGCTGTCACCGTCCAAGCTCGCCAGGCCCTGGCAGATGAACCTCAGGTGTAAAGGGTGGAGCCAGTTCCGCGCACGCTGCGCCTCACCTAAAAAACCCACCGTGCAGCCCCGAAGGGTGCGCTCATCGCTTGCAGTGAGCGTGGGAAAAGCCCTTCCCAGATCTTCGTTCGCGAAGCCAAGCCATGATGGTGATGATGCATCCTCTGCTTCTCCTAGTTCTCCACCCTCTCACATCTCCACTAGCGAACCAGAATCCTGTTTGCAGCTTTCTCTGATTTCTGTTCACAGATCTACTACAAGGACTATGCAATACTACACTGAGTGCTGAGAAAACTTACCTCAGCCATGATCTAACTTTGATATAACTGAATGCTAGGTAAGATGCACAGCAATTTGGAAAAAAACAGCTCCTACAGCTGAAGGATGGGATGCTGGAAGTTGTGACTGAAATGAGCAACAGCTCAGGGCTACGGAAGCAGAAACTGCGGCAGTCTGACTTCTGTCAGCCAAGGAAAGACGGTCACACAGTAGGGGTATGCGCATTAGAGCGTTCAGATACAGCCTTTGAAGAAACACGGCTTAATATAGACACCAAACATGCAAAGCGAACATACAAACTGGAGCATTTGTGCACGCTTAGCACATGGACAAAGAAACGAAACGCATGAGAGATGAGTGACAGAAGATTAATAACCCCGAAAGCACACAGAAACTGCTATACTGTTTACAAGGGAAAGTAGTAATATAAGGTAGCACAGAAAAAGTATAAAGTAAAACCCACCTTATGGATATAAGAGATGTGATCCTAAAAGCACAGCTTGACACCAACGTGTGAACCGGGCTGTGCTGGAATATTTGTGATTTGCTGTAATGACTAATGAAACAAAAAAGTGACAAATCCAACTTGGAATCACATCTATAGTTAAAATCAACTTTGATAGGACAAAACACCTGGTTGAGAAGAAACAGAGAGTCCAGTAGCAAAAAACCTACACCGATACATCTCAGATTATACCTGCATCGCTGTGGATGAAATATCAAGTAGAGGGTGGCAACCCCATCACCACAGTCTTCTGGAAAGGATCTCGTAGTGTCCACCATTAAAAGAAAGAAATAAGCAAGAAGCAACTCCCTCAAAAGCTTTGCTTCTCATTTCGTAAGGCAAACAAAACTCAGTTTGGGTTGTAGAGAAGATGGAGCAAGCATCGGTTAAGCATTTATGTACAATTACTTATATACATATCTTCATCTGAAAAAAAACCCCTAAGTAATCTAGACACACTACTACCTTCTGCAAATACGGTATCAAATGCCAGATTGGGGCACACAAGTCCTAACAGTCATTTCACACCAGCTTTAGCTTTTCTACGTACAGATAACATACACAGAGACACACCTTCCAGAAAAATCTATCCTGCTTGAAAAAATAAGTAGTAAAGAGACTAGAATTTAATCACAATCAACCACAAAATCTCAGTAGGCTTTATGAAGTTGGTGACTACCAGCCTTACCCCACTTATGTGTGAGGAAACTGAGCAACAGATTAAGCGACTTGCCTCAAGATCAGTGGTAGAACCAGCAGCTGTGTGTCCAAATCCTGCGCTTTAAACACTAATGCACAAACTTCTTTCCTGAACCAGAAATAGCAAACCAGGCAACCTGCTCCTCAGTTATCAGAGAATAATAGAAAAGTTAGGGTTGGAAGGGACCTTTACAGCTCATCTAGCCAACCCCCTCTGCCATGGGCAGGGACATCTTCAGCTAGACCAGGTTGCTCAAAACCCCATCCAACCTGGCCTTGAACACTTGTAGGCAGGGGGCATCCACAGCTTCCCTGGGCAACTTGTTCCACTATCTCGCCACCTTCATTGTAAAAATTTCCTTACTTACAGCAAATCTAAATCTACCCTTGTTTAGTTTAAAACCACTTCACCCCTTGCCCTGTCACTACAAGCCCTGGTAAAAATTCTCTCTTTATCTTTCTTATAAGCCCCCTTTAAGTACTGGAAAGGGCACAAGAAGGTCTCCTCCTTTTCTCCCAGCTGAAGAACCCCAATTCTCTCAGCATTTCTTCACAGGAGAGGTATTCCATCCACCTGACCGTTTTTGTGGCCCTCCTCTGGATCCACTTTAACAGATTCATGTCTGTCTTGTACTGCGGACCCCAGAGCTGGACACAGTACTCCAGGTGGGGTCTCACAAGAGCAGAACAGAGGAGGAGGATCACCTTCCTTGACCTGCTGGTCACGATTCTCTTTATGCAGCCTGGGATGATTCACTTTCTGGACTGCAAGCATGCATTGCCTGCTCATGTCCAATTTTTCATCTACCAATATCCCCAAGTCCTTCAACAGAGGGCTGCTCTCAATCCCTTCATAGAATCACGGAACCATTTTGGTTGGAAGAGACTTTTAACATCATAAAATCAAACCATCCACCCTGCACTGCCAGGGACCCTAAATCGTGTTCCTCAGCACCACATCCAGACATCTTTTAAATATTTCCAGAGATGGGGACTCCACCAACTCCCTGGGCAGACCATTCCAATGCTTCCCAACACTCTCTGTAAAGAAGTTCTTCCTGATATCTAACCTAGATCTCCCCTGGTGCAACTTAAGGACATTTCCTCTCATCCTGTCACTTGTTACTTGGGAGAACAGACTGACCCCCACCTCGCTACAACCTCCTTTCAGATAGTTGAAGAAAGGGATGACGTCACCCTTCAGCCTCCTTTTCTCCAGGCTAAACAACCTCAGTTCCCTCAGCCACTGCTCATAGGACTTGTTTTCTAAACCCTTCATCAGCTTCATTGCCCTTCTCTGGACATGCTCCAGCACCTCCATGAACTTTCTGAAGTGAGGAGCCCAAAACTGGATGCAGTATTCAAAGTGCAGCCTCACTTGTGCCCTTGTACTCACCACTATCACGCCCCCAGTCCGGCTGGTCATGCTATTTCTAATACAAGCCAGGATGCTGTTGGCCTTCTTGGCCACCTGGGCACACTGCTGGCTCATATTCAGGAGGCTGTTGACCAACACCCCCAGGTCCCTTTCTGCTGGGCACCTTTCCAGCCACTCTTCCACAAACCTGTAGCATCGCAGGGGGTTGTTGTGACTCAAGTGCAGGATCTGGCACTTGGCCTTGTTGAACTTCATGAGGTTCTCACGGGCCCACTCCTCAAGCCTATCAAGGTCCCTTTGGATGCCTTTCCCTTCAGTGAACCACGGCACTATTCAGCTTGGTGTCATCTGCAGACTGGCTGAGGATGCACTTGATCCCCCTGTCTGTATCATTAAAGATATTGAACAGTACCGGTCCCAGTACGGACCCCTGAGAAACACCACTTGTTACTGATCTCCCTTTGGACATTGAGACATTGACGGTAAGCCTTTGGATGAAGTCACCCAGCCAGTTCCTTATCCATTGAATAGCCCATCCATCAAATCCATATTCACTACTTCAATCACTAAACTTTCTGAAATAAAATAGTAAAAAAGGCAATTAGAAACTGTGTAAAACTCTGATTAATATTTCCTATTTGAAAATAACATAAAACAGCCCAGCAGGCAAGATTCATTTGGGCCACATTCGCAATGATCTCACCTCTTTCTTTTTCTTAGAAAGACAGTAAAATTAAAAGGATATAAAGTATCCAGGGAAATCCACCTGGGCATTAACTCCACCTCTGCTCTCTTCTCTCTAGGCCCTCTCAATAGCCCTTAATCCCCACGCAGGCTCCACAACCTGTCCTCAAACCGCATCTCCAGCAGCACAGGATGCAATTACTGTAATTGATGTGCTGCTTTTGTTAAGACCATGGTATCAATAAATGGGAGTAAAACAAGCTGCTAAGGAAGATGCAGGAAATTTATTAGAATGGACGCATGCAGTGGCTGGCATAATAACTGTTGATGGCAAATTCATAAATCACAGCTGGAATCTTTGGGAGACTTGTAACTCCCAGGCGGTTTCCCTCATAAAACAACAACAGTATGAAGAAGCAAATGAGAGACTGCTGTTAAAACCAGTGCCAAACCTTTGCTATGCTTGTCATAGCCTCAAAAGCCAACACAGATCCATTAGTCTAAGTTACCAGGCTCAGAAACAGCTAAAAATCTGTCTGGAAATGTCAGACAACAGGCTCTCTCCCCTTCTTTTCCAGACAAGTGGGAAGTTGCACCTCAGACACACCCTCTGACCCCTCTCAAGGTGCTCAGCTTTAAGAGAATTCAGCAACCCAGAAAGCAATCCACTACCTATCAATGGTCACGCCGCACTTCAGAAGCGCCCAGTCCCTGCAAAATACCACGTGCCTAGCCAGCACCAGACTGCCCACACCAAACACAGCGACCCAGGGCCATTCAGAGAGTTCTCACAGCAAACAGAGCAAAGAGCAGCCCTGCGGTTCCTGACATGAATGTGACTGCGTGTAGGCTGTGGCCAGGCCCATCCAGAAGCAGGTCTGCATCGCCCTCATCTATGCGAAGCCCACAGCTTGGCAGGCACAATCCTCGCAGTAGCCCAGAAGCAAAAATGCTGCACTGCTGCAGTTGCTCCATCTTCCCCCCAGGACAGCCACAACGGGCTTGTCACCTGCCTCTGCCCCCAGCACCATCTAAAACGGAAATATTATGGTGGCGGTGCCTTGGTCCATTCTCTCTGGCTTTCACAAACCCCCAGGATGTGCAGCATCCCTGCCCACAAGATGCTCGTAACCAACTATCCCACGCCTATCACACAGATGAAATGGCAAACCGGAGCACCAATTTGAGCTGCTCCCTGGAGTCCTTACCTGTTCTATATCCCCTTTCTCCCATATCCATACCTGTGGTGTCTGATCCAAGTCAATGGTCATGAAAAGGTAAGGAGAAGGACAGAAACGGGTTGCAGATGACAAATAATCCATGACAATTTTTAATGGCAATAAACATTTTTTATTTTTATGATGATTTATTTATGCGCTTATAAATGTAAAGACTGGCCTGAGGGATCATTCCATTGTATTAGAGATTGTTGCTGCTTGCAGCTGGGAGTGATAAATGGCACCTCCTATGCAACAGACTCAGGAGAATTCTTGTTATGCAAACAACTTACCCTTTAGCTGCACTGCAGCCTTGAAAGCTGTAATTGCTACAGCCTGCTCCGAAGACTCCTCTCCCTAGGCTACCACCGGGAATATCTATAGGCTCCTACTGCAGGTCGAGGCTATCACGTCCAAATCTCATTTCAGTCTCTATTCACAGGCCAGTCTCCTTTCTGAGGTGTCCATCTGACACATTGCCAGTCTGGCTGGCTGGCTCCACAAGAGCTATGCGAGAATTTCCAGCTGTGCAACAGTGTTCACCATATCATAACAAACTGGCTTACCCAGCAAGACATGAACCCACTCAGGGCTGCCTGTTTCTCCAGGAAGTGTTACAACAATGCTACCATTTGGCAGTTATGACCCACCTTTACTTTAGGGACCTCAGAATGCTTTTTAGTGGTATCATTATCCTCACTTTCCTTCCTTTGTGTAATGAAATAATGCATGTAAGTCCACAAACAGACAAGTCACAAAACAGGAAAAGAGATTCTTCAGTTGCTCCACTATCTGGATCTACTAGATTATCCCCCAATGTATCTTACAGCCAAGAAGAATTAATAGGTGCATACTTTGAAGACTTCACAGCATCCAAACACCATAAACTTAATCTAGATTTATAAGCCATTATCCATGAAACTGAGGCACAGGGATGGCAACTAACTTTGCTAAGGTCCTACAGCCATTCAGTGTCACAATCATTTAGTTTACAAACACTCCAAGGAAGATAAGCAACACCACTGTTGCCTGTGCTGTTGCAAAAAGAAAATGCGAGTTAATAATAAAAAGCTCAGGAATAGATACGAACTGATCTAATTCCTGTTCACTACATAGCAGTGAGACCATGCATCTCCCACCACATCCTTTATGCAAGTGTTTTTTGTTATTTTTGGATTCTTTAAAAATAACTTCTGTTAGGAGATCCCAGGTATGCAGGCCACTTTACCAAGAGACTTACGCTTTTCATTAAGGCAAGAGCAGCAGGCAAAAGTCACATCAGAAATATCACAAAAAGGCCACAGTAAAGAATGATGCATATACATTGACAGGGGAAAAAAAAAAATAAAAAAAAAATGTTGATGCCATGGGCTTCCTCCCAGGCTGCTAGTACCTGACAACACTCGCACCTTGAGTACACACTGAACACTTCTGACTTACAGTGTGCAACTCTGTCCTTAAAGATGAGGCTCCAGAGGTAGCAGCTGTAACTGCTGTGCATTTCATACAGCCATGAACATGCAATGAGTACTCAGTCAATAGTAAATAACTGTAATAGATTTGATCAGGTTCGAAAGTGCTCACTTTTTAAAACTATCCCAATTTAACTTTAATCTCTCCAGTGATTTTTGGGTTTTTTCTCTTTCTTCCCATGCTGATAGCTTTGATAGCAAAAGCAAAGGAATAAGGGCTTCCAGTACCACTGCCATCAGGGTAATAGATGTGACGGACTCAGGCTTACCACTGACTAGGTTATTGATTAAAATTTGTCAGAAGATGTTTTGGAAAGGCTGCAAGAGGCTTCAAACGAGGGGAAAAAAGTAAAGTGTATTTCACTCCCAGAAGCGTATTTCAAAAGACTGAAGGTCAATTATCCCAGCAATTTACAGCCAGTCTCAACAATTTGGCTTGATTAGAGATATAATACAATAGGGGAGTTCTCCTTGCTCACTCTCCCCACCATCCCTTCTGTAGCAGCAGGTTTGAATATCAGAAATGGCAGAAAGTGCAAGGCACCTACATGGCTGAATAAAAGAGCAAACGAGTATTTGGGTTTGGATCTTGGCAAGTGCAGACTTAGAGAACATATGCTAACTAACAGGATTGCAAGAGGGTTTAAAAGCCTGGAAGATCGGGTTGATGACAAATCAGTAGAAGATGGATGCTTTGATCACCAAGAAAGCCTTTTTTGTTGTTGTTATGGATTATCAGTTATTGGAGGAAGATGCACAGGGATTTGGCAGTAGGAAAGTGGATTTGTATGGGAAAAATGGTAGTTTTGCACAATTTGTTCATCCCTCACTGTCTCCCTCTTTTCTTCTGCACTGTCCTGCCAGAGCCACCACATATGCCTTCCCCAGGCCCTGCTGCCATAGCCAGAAAGCATAGTCTTGCTGCTCTTCCATTCCCACCCAGCAGAGACACACACCCGGTCTAATACCATCTCATCCCCCAGTACTGGATCTTTTCCAATTCTTCCAACTGATTGTTTTAACTACTCAAGACAGACAGGAACTGCAGGTACCACATTGCAGACGGACAAAGCAAGACTGCCAAGCTGCCCTCACCAGAGAGCCTTGTATCCAAGGTTACTTTAATTAGGTTGGTACCTTCCTGCTGCCCAAGCAAAGCATTCTCACACACCCAAGTCAATCTTAAAAAGGACAAAACATGCCTATGGTGCAAGAGCTCTGTCTACTGGTTACTGCAAAATGCACATGCTTAATGCCTTCCCAAACAACAGGATGATAAACCCACTAGGCATGCCTCTATCTGCCCCTGTGCTAAATGGGGGATGAGTATTTTCTGCCCATTCTTTCTTATCATACGTTATTAACGGCTCACTTCCTCTCTCCTCAGAGCAAACAAGAAGTACAAAATCTTTCTGATCCAGAGCACACTAACGTCTTATTTCAAATTTTTAAGCTTCCATTCTCCCAAATGTACAAAGCTGTTTTCCTTCCCCAGGGGTGCAGAAGGGGTTAAAAGCCCACCCTCATTCTCCTTGATGGAAGCAATCCAGCCATGACCCTGCCTGAGTGGCAGACACATAGGAAGTGGATTATCAATAACTCTGGTTTTTTACCTTCTTTCACCCTCTCTCTATACAACGTCAATGAGCTGGAAAATGAAAGGAATAATGCAGGTTTAAGAGGCCAATAATTAGGTCACAGCTGATCTCAGCTCAGATCAGCTGACAGCTGGTGCCTATCCTGCCCTAGTGAGCAGGGGGGATTTCAGAACTCACAGGTTTAGGCCAGCCTCCCCTTCTCTCTCCATTCTACCTCTTTGTTCCCAGACTCCTGAAAAACACAATCTACAATCGTAATGCAAATCTACTAGGTTTCCATCCACAGGAGCTTTACAGGAAGAAATGGCTTCGCTTGCTTTTTTCCTAAATTACCTTAAATCTTCTTTCCTGCTGCCTCACCACCAGTGTGTAAGACCAGCACCAAAGCTAAGTTACTGCTCCCTTGCTGTCCCCTTCCTCCCCCAACTCCATCCTGCCCACTCCCAAACATAATCTCAATGTTTGCTTGTTTTAGCTTCCATAATCCTGTTGTCTTGCAAATCTCCTCACCATAATCCTGCTTTTGTCTGTCAATACAATTTGTTTGCTGTGGGTAGGAAGGGAGGTGAAACATTGTTGGGAACAGAGAAAGCTTTTGCTGCTGTTTTTCAAAGCTCTACCCATATTCAAACTCACTCCAGGATCTTTGGCACTGCTGTCCAGTCAACATCTGAGGAGGGGGGTCACCACCTCCAAGTGCAAGAGTTTGCTGGGTCAAACCAGTGGCTGCTGCAGAATTCATAGTATGGGAGCAAGGGTGCATTGTTATACGTGCCTGCACACGCTAGATGGAGAGCGGACAAGAAAAGCAAAGCAAGAGAAGAAGAGAAGCTCCACTCCCCCATTACGATGGGCTTGCATTGCCATTTTTACCTTCACAAAAAGCAGGGGTAGAAAGCAAGGAGTGGGGGTACTGCTGTAGGCAGTGACACATGAGTGAAGAAAGAAAAAAGCCGTACCACTTGCACACTAACACAGTGGTGATGGGCAGGCAAACCGGTAATTGACTGGTAGGAGCTGTGGCAATTCCATGTGTTTGCATGAATAAAGAATCATTAATCAGACTAATTCTTTCCAGTTAAAACACAACATGGGCTCCAGAACTCACAGCAAAACTCTGCTGTACCAGCCAGATTTCACACCAGAACAAAGCGGTTACAAATTCCACCCAGTTTAGATGAAAAACTGAGTCAGGCCAAGTGCCCAGAAAACACTTCTGAATTCAGACAACCACATGCTGAAAAAGGAACAGTGAAGCATGAAACAAGTCCATGATCACATGGTTTGGCGTTCGTTTGCAAGTATTTCAAAGAGAGATACAGCACATGAGCAAGCTGCTCCTCAGGTATGCTGAGGAGGATAAGAAAAGAGGAAGCTGCGTGCCATTCCAGGACTGAAAGAAGACCAAATCAATGTTTTTAAGAGATTAAAGAAAAGCATCATTAACACCCCCTTCCTCATGCCAGCCCTCTACCTCATGTCTCCTACTAGGAAAGCAAGTATTAAAATGTTGCATTCAGAATATCCCTCCCCCAGGGAAAGTCTGGCTCAAGCTCTTTGTAGAGAAAAAGGATTTTTGGATTTACACTGAGCTAAGCTTGAGACCCAAGCACTTAGGATGCTCAAAGCGTATTCAGATCAAGTTGCAGACGCTGTTCATCCTGCACTTCCCATTGCAAGCCTTGCTCTATAAAATGTTTTTGCCCATTTTTCCCAATGCGCATCACTTTAAAAAGTGCATTCTGGGAACCATCACTCAAGTTAGTGATTTTCACTACTATTCACGTAACATTTGGATTTCAGTCCGTAAGGTTTGTTTGGAATATTAAGGGTTAAGTCAATTAACTATGGATTTCAGCTTATTGGAGATTTTAAGGCAGAACAAATACTCAGAACCCACAAATCAAATAAACCATCAAAAGGCCAGCAAGCATTATTAAAAAACTTCTGAATCCTTAAAGCTACATGGAGAGGATTCCCAGACTAAAGGTCGCTAATGCAGAAATACTATGGGAAAGGCAGTAAAGACTCTAGACAAGGCGTTTCATGAAGATGTTTATAAACTGGCATGAGCACAGTACAAGAGGGTGTTCATTCTACGGGAATTTACAGTCAAAACCCATGCTGCATAACCAGGGCTTTCACAAAGGGGCTGGGACTTTGAGGAGGGAATCCTGCACAAATCTTGAGACACCAGCTGGGACGGCAATTCCAGTACTGCAGGAGCGGCCCTGCCCACACTAGTTTCCAACAGATCAGGATCCTGTTATTCACCATTTTATTCCAGCACAGACTGTGGTTTAGATTCCTTTAAGTGGGAGACCCCTTCCTCCTCCTTGCCCCTGTTGTCGCCCTCCAGCTACAGATTAATATATTCACTTACGTTCCTCCGATACCTTTGCTCACCACGGCTTTCAGAGGTAGCATAGGTTTTATCAGCAGCCTTACCCCACTTTCATCCACCTGTCCTCACCTACCCAGAGCTGAATTCCTGGCATTTATCATCTCTCAGCAGTGTATCACACTCCACTTAATTTCTGGGCATCATCATCTAAAGATACGCGGCTCGATGTTGTACATCTTGAATCAAATGGAGTCGTTCCAGAGAAGTGGCAGTATTTTGCACTTATTTCCTTCAAAATCTGGTAGAGGTTCTCCTACCTCCTGTGGCAGATCAGTGAGTATTGTCATGCCCACTGCAGAGATGATGAACCTTAGTCACAGGGCAGGGAAGCATTTTTTCCTCTAGCTGTGGCAGAGCTGGTAACCAGGTGATAAGGAACTAGATGTTCCTGGTTAGTGGTTTCTACTGCCACCTACAAGACTCCCTTCTCAGAGCCTACAACTTTAAACTCTGTCACCTAGAAGGAACTGTTTCACCAAAGGTAATGTGCTTGAATGACAAGAAGTATCACTCCCTCTGCACTCTGGGAAATGAATCGCTGATGTCCTGCAGGACACCGCTCCATGCAGCCAGAACGGCCTTGCCATCTCATTTAGATGGTTGAGGTTGAGTGTGCAGAGGCAGCAACGCCATGAAAAACCACCTGCTGGAGACAAGGCTCCCTGTACTGGATGACACATAAAATACACTGCAAGAGACCAGGGTCAAGTGGCTTGTTTTTATAAAGAAGCAGCTCTTAGTCTAATATTTATTTAATATTTAGGTTTCCCATACTGGCCTACTGAGAGGCATCCTATCCACAGGAGATCTGCAAACCTGCACAGCCAGCCTCCTCCCCCCTCACACTTTACAACCTCATTTCCACTAACTGGGATTCTAAGACAAGAAGTCTGGACAGTTTTGAAGTTTGAGGAAGCTCAGCTTCTCTTCTCCACTTCTTCCCCCACAACATACCTCCATCTCCCTTACATTTTCCATAGCACAAGCTTGGTGTTTCAGAGGTTCAGGCATAACTTCCCCCCATGGTCAGAAGTAAAGTCAAAGTAAAGCCATGAAACAGCGAGTGTTTTGAGGACTTGCCATACCTTCCCTTCCACCCAAAAATATGTTAGTAAAGGAAGGAAGGTGGTTAAGTTTGAATGCAGGATCATCCTGCAGGTGCCCCGTGAGGTGCCAGTGACTCTTTAGCCCTTAGAGCCCAGGCACATGCTACTGGACTCTAGAAGCTGTGAATATATGTTCTGCTCAATCTAACACAGACACTGAGGAAAAAGGATAATCTGTACTTCTGTAACTCCTTCTACTCTGGTGGATTTCGAAATTGATATAAAGCTTCAATATCACTGAATACAGCCTTTTCTACCCAGTGTGAGATCGTAGCTACTCAGCTACAGAATGTAAGAGTTCAGAGCACAGCACAGAAGGGCCCTGCATACAGTGGAGAATGAGGACAGGGAAGTGCTAAAGGTGAAGTTTTGGCCAAAACACAAAAGCAAGTAATTGCTATTAAAGAAGTGGTGGTGCTTAAGTCAAAACGCTGTTTTATATCCAGGCTAAAAGCAAGTATCTGAAGACTTCCTGCCTCTGGTACTTTATTGAATGTTGTATGAGGAAGTTGGTTTTACCTTGACAGATGCATTTTTTAAGACTAAGTTACAACAAAGCCATTGATTCTGGAATGTCAAAATTCATGATCAGAACCGCATCTGACCTTGGATTCCACCAAGGAGCATTCCAACCCAAAAGGAGCATCAGGATTTGTTGTAACAGTCCACATACCAAAGTTTGCGTGACTGTTTTCCAGCTGCTGACACTTTCGACTAAAACAATCACCACTGTATCAGTTTAGCTCAGAAGACATGACACTGAAACCCTGTAAACGCATCAGCAGAAGCTGCTTCAGGTTCACTGCTGCATTAGACTAGGTATAATTTGCTCTGTAATCCACTTAACTGGGATATGCTTCCCCAAGGAAGCATGTTTACCCACCGGATTCCACAAGGAACACATTTAAGCCAGCAATACATAATGGCAATAACTACTGTTTAACAAAGACATTAATTCTGCTCAACAGGGACAAAATATTTATGTTAAGGAAATTTTGCTAAGACCTGACAGTGTATAATGTTAACGCAGGACCTCAGGAGGCTTACATTAGTCAAGTATCTCTCTAATTGGGACTAACAGTGGCTCAAGCTGGAACACTGAAGCCCTCAGTTGTGCTAAGTCTATACAACTTGTATTAAAGTAGATAAGGACTTCAGGTAGCCTACAGCTGCCAAGCAGCTCTCAGAAATGAACTCAAATAATCTTTACCCCATTAGTCCCCATTCTACGCCCTGAGGTCGGTTGCACCTCAGACATTTGCCCCAAATGAGAAAGCTAAGCTTTTATCGTCGTGTATTTAACTCCTGCTCCCTTTTGAGACAGAAGAGTGCTGAGATGGTTTTAGTAAGTCTATGTTACAATAACAATGCCATCAACATTGCTGGGAATTTTTTCTTTCTGCACAGCTGTGAAGCTGAGCATTCGCTCCAAGTTCTCTATCATGCCATTTATGCTGGGGCATCTCTGACCCAACCAGGAGACTGCCAGCAGAAACAGCAACGACGATTTGGACTGCGATGTCCTATCCTTACCTTATCAATTCCAAGGGGAGCAAAGAGAAAATGCAATTAGGAGACTCTCAATATACCTAATAACGTAGGTCTGCTTGTGGAGACACATTAACAAGCCAGTACACAGCTAGTTCTGGTCCAAACAGAGTGTTCCACTGTTTGCTTTTCCCCTGTTTTATTCTGCACTAATTCACAACCACTGTAGCATCAAGACAAGCTTTCATATGCTTCATTTACTGACAGTAATTAATTTCAGCCTCTCCCCCCAAACACATATATGTACATTTTATCTGCCAAGCAAGCCATGAAAACAAGTCCATTCTCACAAAAAGAATACAGGGCAGCTATCAAAGGTTGCCTTTCTTCTTAGCAAAGACAAATCTAATTGGTGCATATGCTGGGCATAGATGCCTTTCTCACCCCCTGCTCTTCACCTTCCACCGCCTGCCCCAACTCGGGTCTCTTGCTCCTCCCAAGCCTCCCCCTACATGAGAGAACAGTTTTTAATAAAATGCTTTCTTGTAGATGAAAAAGGAATAACCGGCTAGAAGGATGTCTGGGCACCTATCTCCCTGGCCAAATAATGAATCAATTAATGACCATGAGGAGAGGAATAAATGCATTGAGAGGCTTAGCAAGTCACTCAGTGAAGCATAGACTTTCCCCCTCCTGCTCCTCCTTGCTCACTGACAGTTTAGCCCACAGCAGCAGTAGCAGGAAATTTAAAAAATTAAAAAAAAAAAAAAGAGAAGAAAATACCAGGTAAGTGATATCACTTTAAAAGACTTACTTTAATTTGAAAGAAAACTATTTTTTCTAGGAAATCTACTACTTGCTCACTTGCTGTCATGCCTTCTGCCAGCTGCTGCTGTTGTTAAACATTCTATGTCTGTATTATTTATGGTCTGTTCTCTAAGTCAGCATTTTTTATGAACTTTGGTAACTGTATTTTTAATTCTGCAGTATGTCTCAGTATCAAGGTGGAAGAGAGAAGCAGCCATGATTCAGAACACCAGTGATGGCGACAGCAGATCACACAACTAAATCAGCAGTTAAAATCCAGACAATGCTACCACAGAGCTGAAGTCACAATTACCTGATTAAAGCTCATCTGGACAAAGAAGCCAAAGTGGAAGTTGCATATCATACAACTTCGACAAGAAACAAAAAGACGAACAATGAGAGATTTTAAGAACTGTTAACCCAGTTTTTACTATACCATCAGACGCTGTGGCTCCATGCAGAATCACGCAGATAGAAATACAGATCTGAAAAGTCCCAAGATGACTCCATGATTCCTTGATTGTCACCAGATGAGACACCCAGCTAAAAAGCAATACTTTAACTTGCAATTCTCATGGAGAGCAAGGGAACACAGGCTTGCCAACACGTACTTTCTGCTGCCATTCCCAATGAGTGAGGAAACAGACACACATATGAAGAAGGCTCGAGTCCAAAATCATTGTATTGACAGATAAAACAGGAACCAAACCTATTTCACGCCTCCTATCAGGCATTAGTGTGCACAGGTCCCTTTCTTGTAGGGGAAGACATGGTGCTGCTTGGATTGGCTTTTAGACACATTATTTTCCATTTGCTTGACCTTTATATGTCAGCAAATCATGTCTTTTTCACTCTTAGATGATCTTTTGCAGTCTCACTGCCTTCTTGAGAGTGTAAAGCCTTATCTCCCCTCCATGAGACATGTCCAGATTTCTTCTCAGACTAAACAATGCTTCCAGTTGTAACAGTAAAGAGCTACATCCATCCCAATCTAACTAATCTTCTTAAGACCTCTGGAAAACAATTAATTCAGCCAAAGAGTCCTTCCTTTCAATGAACAGATAAGGAAACTACGTACAGACTGCCTTCAACCAAATTTTCCTGTGTAATGTTTATTTTAGATGTTTTATTTTAAAGTTGTCCAATATAAGACAGCGGGGAGTCAATTTTTACAGCACTCTCAATATATGAAAAAGAATTAAAGCCATGCAGGAACCAAAGATCAAACCCAAACTAAATATCCAAACTCACTGACTCTTCTGATCTGAGATCTGACAGCAGGTCTGCAGAGAAACTAGGAACAAAGTTCGAGTGCCGAAGTCATCATTAATGAATTATCTACAGAGACCACCCATTTTCTTGAGACATCTACCGTTTCCTGCACTCTGACCAACATTTGGAAATAACACAATGATTTCTATAGGATTTAACCTGTAGAAATTACATTGCAGGTGTGAACTTACTCTCCAATTCATATCCGACCATTGTATGAAGAAAAAGAATTCATCAGTCAACAGTTTAAGATATGAAAATCCATTGTCCCACAAGTGCAGCAGCAGGGAAATGAATATCAGAATGCAAGTAGCTGTTCCTCAAAAAAAAGGAACATAAAGGTTAAGTATGTCCAGCTGAGCCACCCACACAGAAATTCAAAGCCAGTTAGATAGCACATGATAGCCAAGAGAAAATTTATTGCCCTTCTCCGGGGGCCACCACACAGCATAGCTCACCCATTTGCATTCATCTGCCCTTTTTCTGCTGCTATATGCACAAGATGAAAACACTTTTAGCTGACCAGTCTTTTAGCTCCACAGGCCAGTTCTAAGGAAAATGTACTTCTTGTCTATAGAGCGAACGGTGATCATGAGAGGACTAAAGGCAGGAGCTGACTTAAGGCAGAACTCCCTGATCCTTCCTAGAAAATACCCATCAAAAATAGGCTAAACTGTGATTACACAAAATTGCCACACTTTTCCTACTTAGTCAAATCAGAGCATCAGTCGTTGATCTTGTGACTGGATCTTCTCATCATCATTAAGTCCGCTACGCAGAACCTACTGTACTACACTAGCAGGCCATGCTGGTAAGAGAGCTTAAGCAGCTGCCAGAGTAGATTTATCCCAGGTATGAAGGAGGAAAAGGGCATCTTTGGGAGAGGAAAATGGCTAAATGGAAATGGATGTGGGACAACAAGAGATCTGCCCTGATAACCATCACGAGAGTTCTTGAAAACGTCACTGTTTCTTGTCTTCCAGAAAGGAGCTGATGCTCCCTTTCACTCCCATTTTCTTCACCTTTTCGCTGCTCCCCCACCCTATCTCAATTTCACCTTCTCTGAGCATTCTTAATTTTCTCCATCTGTCTGTCTCCTCATTCTCTTTCATAAAGCAATTGTCCTTGTTTTTCTCCTCTATTTACTTTCCAGTAGACGAATGGTGGCAACGGTGCCTCCTCTGCACGCTGTGACTCTGCTCCCTCACTTCATTTTCCTCCCAGCTCAGGTTTGGCAGTTCCGCCTCAGTGCTGCTCTCCAGAGACTCACACAGCAAGGAGCAGGCTTGGCTCTTGCCTCTCAAACCTTAGCAGGTTAAAAGAGAGCATGGCAGGGAGGCAAGCAGCCACTGGAAGGGGAGAAATATGTCATACCCGCTGCAGTCAGCCGTTTTGAAGGTCATAGCAGAGAAGTCCTCCCTTCTGCCTGACAACTCGGAGCTGTCACTAGTGTTGGAAAGTGAAAATTTCTGAGTGAGGGACTGATGTTCTTTGCAAGCCACTACTTCCTTAAAATAGGACCAAGAGAATGAGTAAGCTCAGCAAGGAGGAAAAAAAAAAAGTGAGAGGTGCAGCCAGGCTTTCAGCCAGCTGACTGTGCTGACAGCAAGAGTGACACGTGGGAACAGCAGACAAACTATGCACTAAATTTCTCAGTTAAGTGCCTCATGTCCCTAAAGAAACATCATAGTATAAGAGAGGACCCTGTCAGCTCAGGTCTTTCCCCTCCCAGAGCCTTTATCCCATTATGGAGACAAAACCTGAGCACTCTGATTAGAGATGCTCACACCACACAGCCAACGCATACCTGAGGGTGTCTGTGGTGGCAGTGCACGCTCAGCCATCTTTCCGGGGCTTGGCACTACCAAGGCACACAGCTATCAGCCAGGCATCACACAAAGTACAAAGACCGTCCTTGTTCCAAAGAACACGTAATATAAAGAGAATGCTGCAGGAATACACAGAGGACAACGCGTACTAGCACGATGCATTTGCTGTACAGTGGCTTGTTTTCCCTTCATTAAGTCATCCTCATTATGAAGAGTAATCAACTGGAATAACAACAAAATTCACTGTCAATGCAATTATCTCCTCTACTCATAGACTTACTCTTAAAATGATCCTTCCTTACAAATGGTTTACACAGCTCACGTAGGTACAATACCTACTGCTCTTAGGTATGTCCCTAGTTGCTTAGGCAATTCCTGATGCCTTTTTTGTGTTGATTTCACTGACAGCTGCTGGTGGTCAATATATCAGAGAGGGTGGGAGGGGACGTGCAGGAAACAATATCAAGAACCTCATGAAGCTGAAGGCAAAAACCACAACATCGCCAAACACAATCAGTGTCCGCTACTGGAAGCAGTGCCCAAAGTGACCCATCCACAGCTCCAAACCAACAGTCTCAGCTCAGTCTCAGCTGCATCTTTACTATCAAGGCTGTCTCTGATGCAATGTAACAGGCTCTACACCTCAGCGAAGCTTTCACATCTCATCACTTTGTCAACTACAGAAAAATGTTTTGAAGCTCACACCTTGTGAGCACCCCTATAATTCAAACTTCTGTGATTTCTCGCACATAGCAGAGCAAGTCCAGAATTATTAACTCCCCAAACTACCACTGATTTCTAGCAAATTTCTAGCATGAAGGAACTCAAAACATTCTCCTGAATCATCATCTCTTCTTAGAGGTTCCCTGTCCAGCTGCTGAAAAATACATTCCTCCTCAGCACAAAGACCTGAAAAGATCCCAACAGCAAACCATATACTGGCTAAGCTCATACCCAGCACCAGTTTTAACCAGTTGAGCAGCTCTCTTGGCAAAACTTTGTCCTCAAACGCAGCACTGGAGTCACTTTACCCTAAGGAAGCCAACACAAAGGAGAGATGAGAATGTAAGAAAAGGGGAGAGAGAGAAACGAACAGGGGGCAGTCAGAAGTTGCAAGAGATAGTCTTAAACAAGGAGTAATTCAACTGTGTTGAACACAGTTTCTTCTAACCAAACAAGAAGCCCCTCACTGGCTGGGGGGAAGGCACACAGCCAAAAGCAGCTCAGAGATAGCAGAAGGTTAAGACACTAAAGTAGTCAAAACACCTCTAGGTATTGGGGCATCATTGGACAAGTTCATCACATATTCTAGAAAGGTGCCCTTTGCAGAACTCGGGATCCTCTCTCCATCACTGTGAAACTGTGAATTCCTTTCACACTTATCACAAACTTGTCAAAAACCGAACTCCAAAATGCAAGTCTCAAGCACTTTGCCCATGTCCTTTCATATTGGTTGGGTAAAATCCCAAAATTTTGAGAAAATTTTATTATTAAGGTCAGTGCCATTAAGGTTTTTCTCCTAGCATCTTTCAATGTTTCTTTACTATCTTATCATCTATTATCACCTTCCTAAACTCTATGCAAGTTTCTTCACCTTCCTATTTTATCTGTCTATCACTGACATAAACTGTATCTCCTTCTCCTTTTATTCTTGCACAGGACTGGCAAGTATCAGCAGAGATCTGTGGGCACCTCAGACTAGAACAGAAAGGGAACGCTTAAGGTATTGTAGCACTGGCAGAACACACATACCATTGAACTCAAAACATCAGGAGAAGTTACAAATAGAGACTGACATATGTTGACAGAGATGCAAATAATTGGATTTGTAGAACCTGTACCCGGCCCATGGCAGATGCTAAATGAATTTTCATCAGGAGTTCAGCAACATCTCCTGGAAATTAAAAACAAAAGGATGGGGAAAACTTGTCATTTATCTCACTTTTCGGCCTGAACCTATCAGGCTAGACACTAGTCAAAGAGGAATAAAAAGATCTTCTTTTCTCCAGGCAGCTTAGTCTCTCAGATGTCTCTTTTTTGGGACATCTGGCCTATTTCTGATAATAGGCACAAAAAGCCTGAGAAATCTCCCTGTGTATGACCCATGGAGAGTGGTAACAGAACCAGCCTAAGTCTTCTTACCCCTACAGAGAAAACGGGGATCCAAAGGAGCTGAGCAGTTCCTGCCCAAGGGCAGAAGGGAAAGGATGAAGAGACAGAGCCGAGCCCTGCCAAGCTGGCCTGCTGCTCTCACGGCTGCAGACACGCTGCAGCACATGCTGAGGAACACGACTGCTGGCAAGGGCCACCCTGTTGCGGCTGCAGCTCCTTCAGTCTCCTCTTGTACCCTGAATTTGGCCCCAGCAGTGGCCAGCCTGGCTTTCCCAGGCACTGCCAGGGCAAGCAGAGATGCTGTGCTGCCTCCAGCATCCCCTGCCTCCGGGAGCTCTCACACCAGATAAAGACTGTGTTCATGAACTGGCGAGACCCGCAGGACACGGACAGCTGCCCATACACCGGCACAAGTTCTGCACTCAAGCAACACAATCATTAAGTATGTGCCGATTAGATAACGGGATGTCAAAAGTGAGAGTTCAGAGATGAGCGATATGAAGGATGAATAGGCTGAGGGACTGATTTATAGCTTCTGTCTGAAATTTTTCTTGAAAATGGGATTATATAAACCAATAGCAATATTTTATCAGAGTTCAACGCTGACTTGTGTCTGAAATTACAGACACATGTTTTCAGAATTGCCCCTACAAAATTATGACAGTTCTGTGTGCAAAAGACAGTTGGATAGCTTAGAAGTGATTTGTACTGGCAATTACCATGACTGTTAGGAGGAACTACTTGCCCACTCTGTACATGAAAATCTGAATATTGACCCAAAAATATTCAGTCATTTTACCCCAAGACAAAATTCCCACCTGATTATTTAGTTTCAATTACAGTCTTCATTAAAGGTGCTGAAAAGACTAAAATGTTAGAGTATATAATTTTGTGTTGTAAACTCAGCCTCCTTTGAATCTGCCTCTCCATATTGTGTTCAGCAAATTGCAATTCTTCCATTTTTTCCGTGTCATTTTTCCAGATTCGTGTCAATTAAAAAACCCCCTCTAACTTCAAAAAATCCAGATTTCATTGGTCAGAATTGGTTTCAATTTCAACAGAAACTATTTTTTAATAGATAAGTTCCTGTATATATTGATTGAGGTGGGGAAAGGACCCTTTTTTCTTTTCAAATTCATCACTGGTTTGAAGAAGCAGCAAAGATAGTAGCACTCGTGTCAAGCAATGATTTAATCTTTCTGAACCGAAACTTCATTTGTATGTGCTTGATGAAATGAAAAAGAGTGATTTTCACAGCAGAGTCTTCGGTCCACAGGTTTGATCATCCATAGCAGCTGATCCTGCACTGCAGTAGAGCAAACCACAGATAAACGGGCTGGTCTATTCTTAATCCAAGATCCTAGAGATACAAGCAGTGGCACTGCATGGTTGCTTAAAATCAAGCCCTTCAGCTGCGTCTGGTGCATTTACTCTTTCACACTCAGCTCCTCATGTGACACTAAAAGGATCTATGAAACAAGGACCTGCTTGATTCACTCCTCACACCTCACTGAGCTGAGAAGACAAACCACAGACATGGCCAGAGTTGTGCTGGTGTAAACGCGACTCTTGAGGAGAGCAGGGCCTCATGGTTCTCCCACCTTTCTTCTTACAGCACGTTAAATTGATCCAGGAAGTAGTTCATCTGAAAAATACACCTACCAATAATTTGTTTTAAACAAACAGTTGCTGGCAGATCCCCCATCTCCAGCAGCATGCAAGTGTCTTGAAACACAAAAGGCAGGGAAACTGAAATTGAAAATTGATCTCACTGTGGCCACGTAGACTGGAAGAGTGATTTCCTAGCTGTGATTTTAAATAACTCTTTCTTCTCTTCCCCCCCCTCCCTCCTCCCCATATACATTCACATTTCTTCCCCCGTATTCTCCATCTTTTGTCAAACAGGAACAAAGACTTCCACCACCTCGCTCTCTTTCCCCAGCCTTCTCATCAATATTCTATTACCAAACAGAGCTTTAGCTTCTTTTTTTTAATTTAAATCAATAGTAGTAAAGCAATGAGAGGGAAAAATTAAAATCCCCAGCAGATAAAGAAAAGGGTCTTTAAAAAAGCTAATCACTGCTAAACACTGACAGCTCAGTGGACTGTCACATACAGCTCCTGCTACAACCTGGTCTCACACCGTCATAAAGGAAAGCTACCAGAACCTGCCTGCCAAAGTCAGCTGAGACAGGAAAGAAAACAAAGACAAATAAAGATTTCACAACTGGTCTTCGTGGTTGGTTGTCACCTGGACACCACGATCTGAAAGAGCAAGAGTTTGTAATGCCTGGCCTCTGGGTGATGGTGGCACCGGAAAAGCCCTGAGAGTCCTTATCACCGACACCTACCTCAGTCCCCGGCTGAAGGCAGGGGCAGCCAAGCACCTTTATAGCTTTTCTGCTACAGAGGTGCTCCTGCTCCTCTCCCAGGTCTAACCGCTCCCTCCCTGACACATCCACGCATGATGCAGGCAGGGCTCAGTTGTGCATATAAGTGCGTGTGTACATATATATACACACCCCCATAAATCATCATCATCATCATGGCTTGGCTTCACGAATGAAGATTTGGGAAGGGTTTTTCCCACGCTTACTGCAAGCGCGCTGATGGCTGACAGGCGAGGCACAGTTCACCTGCCGTTTCCTGACAGGCGAGGCACAGTTCCCCTGCCGTTTCGTCCCTCGCCTGTTGCTACAGGGCTTTGCAAATGTGAGCGCACCCTTCGGGGCTGCGCGGTGGGTTTTTTAGGTGAGGCGCAGCGTGCGCGGAACTGGCTCCACCCTTTACACCTGAGGTTCATCTGCCAGGGCCTGGCGAGCTTGGACGGTGACAGCGAAGTCCTCGGGTCGTAGGTTTGGTTAGAGTGTCCTTCTCTTAGATGGAGCCTTACAGGGCTAAACGAGCTCCATCTGCCCGGGTCTGGAGTCAGAGTTGTCCTTCTCCTAGGATGGTGCCTGAAGGCTGGTGAGCCCATCCTGCCCGTGGACACACTGTGTCTGACCCTTCAGCTGAGACCTGGCTGGCCTGGGAGACCCCACCGGAGGCACATGCCACCACCAGCACAGCTCTCAACCTCACAAGGGCACGCAAGCTCCTTCCCCACGGCAAGGGGGTGCCCGTGAGAGAGACACCCATATATATATAGGGTATACATATATACGCACCTATATATATATGGGATATGCCATACCTAACACCTTCAAATGTATTCTCACACGCAATACTAAAAAGATCCTGATATTATTTAGAACAACAGCATGAGGGGGAAAAAGCAAGTTCTCTTGAGATTTCCAGTCTGACTTTGTATGCCCCTAAATATAGCCAAGCACCAGACTCATCCACTGGCCCAAATGCTAAAACTACTTAACCCTCAGTGCAGTAAATTATACAACCTTTCTCCGAAACGCCCTGGATTGCAGTTTGGCTGCCATCCTCCAAAGGTGACGCTCAGTTACCCCGGGGGTAATGAGGAAGGCCACTGACTCAGAGGAAATGGACATACGGGAAAGTTGATTTCATTCTTTTCATTTCTCTTATTCATCTTGCCACACACTCCTTGCAAAACTGCAGAGTTAAAATGGAATAAATATGCTTTGAATTCTTCTATTTTATTTTTTTCTTAAGGTAAACAAATTCTGTTAGCCGATGCAAAAAAACAAGGACAGGCAGATGGAGTAATTAAGGTGCATCCAATGCAAGATTGATTACTAGAAACAGCATTTTTGTTAAATCATATCCCTGTTCTGTTATTGCTAATGCTGCTTCATGACCAAAGGATCTTTCAAGAGACACAGCTGGACAGAGACACTGCATGGCAGTGGAATGCAACAGCAGAAAACAGTCTCACCTCAGTCAGCAATGCGTTTTCTTCAGGAATAGCATTTAGAACTAGAAAGCACAGTCGATTCAAAAATAGAGCAAAGGGAATAGGAAACTGCTAATTTCCGACTCAAAACAATTTTACATCTTTGGGCACTCTACTTTGTTCCTCTTCTGCCTGATAACAAGCTTGTTACAGCTCTGACGTCATGCAGCATGATCCCCTGCTCAGACAACACCTCCATGCTGTCCCAGCGCTCTGCTGCACTTGAGAACATTGGGCTGCACAGGTTCTGTCAGAGAGGAAGTAAAAGGAACCTCATCATCTTCTAGGCCTTTAGTTGGCACCTGCCTTTCTACACAGTAGATTACAAAGCAGCTTATAGGGGGTTTCCTGTTTTCCTCTCCAACCTCCATACATCCCTCTGACAGTTACACAAAATTGCTAGGGTTCTGTGTCCTTAGCACACCAGGAAATACTTGCACACACTCTGGCAGTGAGCAACACAATGAATGAAAAAATTTCCAGTTCCAGGTCACCAAAAAGGAGAAAAGAAGCAGCAACAAAACTAGGAAATAGACAACATGATAGTCTGTCCATCCTCAGGAAGATGGCCATGAGACAAAACCTGCTTGCTCAAACTAAAATCAATTCCATCATCACACCCAATCATTGTTCACCAAAACCAAATTAAAAGCATGTTGAAAATTAGGAGAGACCCTGTTTTGTCATTACCTTTTAAAAGAGTAAAAATTTTCAGGGGACAAAACACCGAGTCAAACAGGAGTGCTCTGAAGACATAAGGACAAGACTCACGTGACTCAGTAGATAGCATTCCTCCTTCTGAGAAGGTGACACAAATCACCTCCACAAAGTGCTAAAAAGCACTGTGACGTTACAGGAGATGGGTTCCGCATTTCTCTTTTAGCACAAAGGTCCTCAAGCATTTACAATGAACAAGAGTGTCTTCCTCCAACTGCGGCAGTGCACAGTGTGTTCTTTCCACTTGGTGGTGACATGGTCTTTCAGGTATGAAGAGACGACTCCTGCATAAACTTTGGAACTGCGTGTGTCATAGAGGGGAAAAAATTACAATTCTGAATTCTTTCTTTAAAATATGCAGTGAATTTTATATGTTTTCCTGGGACAAGGAGATAAGAAGGGGCACGAGAACTTGGGGAAATCTACACATACTTCACCCAGTGTTTCTAAATCGAATCAAAAACAGAACAGAAATGAGTTTAAAGCCTTGCTCTATGCCTGTAGTAAAGAAATACCCTAATCTTTTCTAATCTCTTGCATTTTCCCCACAACTTCACAGCTACGTGTGATGCCAAAGCTAGGGCTCTTCCTCCCAAGGTCCCCCTTTCTTCTGCATTCAGGCTCCCCTTCACCTTCCTGTATGACTAGCACAAAGCAAGGACTTTCCTTTTCTCTTTCGGCAGCTTATGGCAACAGAAATCCCCCACAAACCTTTCAGAAGTGGCTGTACTACCCTCTACATTTAGCAGCTCTATTAATCACCAGGGCAAACAAGGACTCAGGAACCCAAGACTTTTGTTACATTGTGAATTAACAGTTAAAGAAAGTAAAATCAGAAATTACTGGATAAATAGCACAGAAAAAAGAAAAGCAAAGCAAGCTAGAAAAAAGTCAGGCGATATTTAACAGTGATGAGGGCTACAGAACTACAGAACAGTGTCCTCAGTTAATGGCTTGAGCCCTCACTTCAGACATTTCACGCTGTTCAGCAAGCCCAACAACAGTCACAATCATACCGCACCCTCACTCCAGCCTGCCTACTGCCTTGACAACTGCTGACGGCCTTCATGGAAACTGTCTGCAGCCACGCTGACTCCTAGGAGGCTCTCAGGAAGACACACTGGAGGTTTGCTCACAAAATTGCTTTCTTGCAGAGCAAGCAAGGTCAGTCTCAACAGCAGCTTTGAGCCCAGACTTAGGAGAGGGTAAGAATACATTCAGAAACAGCTCCCTCCAAACTGCACTGCAAGGAGCAGCCAGGTAGGCAGAGGGTATGAATTTGATATGGGAGAAGATCTGCTAGACCAAATTCTTCTGGATCCATGATAACAGGAATACAGCTCCATGTTAACAACTCCTAGCATGCAGCTCAGCGCACAGACACCTGTAGATTAGTTAGCAGCGGGCAGCCCATCCCGCATCCCCCGAAATTCCAAGCTGGGAGTAGCACAGGTGACCTAGCCTATGCAGGAGAATAGAAACAGAAGTCCCAAACTGCAATAGGAATCCCAGGCTGACTGGCCAGCTCCACGAGCAGAGCCCCAAAAGCAAGCCAGAAAAGAGCACTCAAAGCTTCTAAATAACTACAAGCAGAAAATAAATGGACAACCTGACATATTCAGAAGGAAAAAAAAAAAGTAACAGAAAACAGAATTTCATGCTACAATTCCTGAAAAACAAATGTAGGGGAAGGAAACTAGTATGAAGGAGGACTGAAGGGACCCAAACACCTTAAGGGTTCTTTCGTTTCACACAACTTCTTTTTTTTTTTTTTTTTTTAGTTTATTTTTGGTGAAACCAAAATAAGGTCTTCTCTCTGTTCCACTGAAAAACCACCAAACATTCAGATGCTCTAGTCTATGATCGGGTAGAAGCAACAAATGTAGGGGAAGGAAACTAGTATGAAGGAGGACTGAAGGGACCCAAACACCTTAAGGGTTCTTTCGTTTCACACAACTTCTTTTTTTTTTTTTTTTTTTAGTTTATTTTTGGTGAAACCAAAATAAGGTCTTCTCTCTGTTCCACTGAAAAACCACCAAACATTCAGATGCTCTAGTCTATGATCGGGTAGAAGCTGCCAAGCAATGATATGT